>NC_053161.1:188736213-188847617 GCF_016835505.1 Polypterus senegalus | reverse complement strand
GGAGTGTGTGGATGGGGAGAGCAGCTTACAATCGATCTCTGCTTTTTACCTTTACAATTGTAAGAGCCAACATAATGACAAGCTCCTGGCCTATGCTACTTGGCAATGACAACATTAAATCAGAGTTAAAGATAAATCTTGAAAGGGCACTTCTTTTACTTAACATTAGAAAATGTTCCCAAACATTCAGAAACAGTGTCTCTCTGACCAGCCATTGATCTTTATGAGCTGGAATGTCAAAGGTCTCAATCATGATCTAAAGAGTAAAAACAAAATATTCCCCTAACTCACAGGCCTAAAGGCTGATACAACATTTCCATAGGAGATTTGATTAATAAGTGCGTACCAGTTTCGACTGAAAAGAGGTTGGATTGCACAAATGTTTCATTCCAGTTATACAAAGAAAACCAGAGGTGTGGGAATTTTAATAAATAAAGCAATTCAATTTGTAGTATCAGATGTAGTACCTGATCTCGAAAGGGTGCTCTGTCATGGTAATGGGTAATTTATTCAATTCAATAGTAATTTTGGTAAATATATACACACCTAATGTGGGTGATAGATGTATAAAGAAACGTATCCAAGACATATTTGCAACCTTTCCTATTAGGAGCACTCGTAAAATTATAATGGCTGGAGATTGATTTGTGTATTAAATCCAGAACTGGATAGAATTTCAACTATAGTGATGATAACACTGTCTTTATATCGTTGCATTTCCAATCAATAGCAGTATTGTGCTTCTGTAAGCACTGAAATCTAATATAATGTGTGAAACCTAACAAACAGAAGATGCTTCAGGTATATAGCGCCTTGAAGGGCAGCATTGGTGTGAAGTTCATATTGTGTTTCAGTTCAAATGCTAGCAGCAGCCTGCTGTTCAGTGACACACCTGAGCATCCAGCTCTGCTTGTAGTCATCATGTCACTTATTGAGACCCCCAATGATCTGTCTGTCTGTCTGTCCACATGTCCTCACTTCTCTCTCTTCTTCTCCACAGCCTGTCTGTTTGTGGTCTCACCTCCAAATGTTGCTCAGCTCTCTCCTCAGCTCTTTCTGCTCCACACTCACGACTGACTGAACTGGACCTGAGCAACAACAACATGGAGGAATCAGGGGTAAATCAGCTGTGTCAGGGGATTAGGAGTGAAAATTGCAAAGTAGAGAAACTAAAGTAAGTGAACAACACGTGTGTGAGTGTGTGTGTGTGTTTGTTGAATTTTTTTTCTTCAGACTTTATGGCTCTTTATGTTCCACACCCACCATATAAACTTTGTGTTTAATCAGGACAGACATCAGTGTCACACGTGAGTAGAGAGATGGATGTGACGAGGACACAGCTGAAGATTTCTCTTTATTTGTTAAATTCTTAAAGGCAGCATTGTGACCCTGAGCCCCTCGACTACATTGTCACTTTTATCCTCTCTTTGTCTTTTCTGCTCAGTCTGATGTTTTTCTTGTCCCACATTGTCCATTTTTTATTTTGGTCACGATGTTGTCCACATCTTCTTGTTATGAACTAGAGAAATGTCCACAAGACTAAAATACTATTGGTTTTGTTGGCTCACATAAAGGACATTGTCCTGTTTTCATTGTGCCCACTGGTTTTCCATTCATCTTCATCCTTGACATGAATTAAGTTATGAGCACTTCTTCAATTAATTTTAGAAAATACAGTAGAAGAAGATACTTGATTTAATATGGCGGAGATAAGGGGAAGGAAATACTTACAGTGGGATGCAAAAGTTTGGGCAACCTTGTTAAAAGTCATTATTTTCCTGTATAAATTGTTGGTTGTTATGATAAAAAATGTCAGTTAAATTTATCATATAGGAGACACACACAGTGATATTTGAGAAGTGAAATGAAGTTTATTAGATTTACAAAAAGTGTGCAATAATTGTTCAAACAAAATCAGGCAGGTGCATAAATTTGGGCACCACAAAAAAGAAATGAAATCAATATTTAGTCGATCCGCCTTTTGCAGAAATTACAGCCTCTAAACGCTTCCTGTAGGTTCCAATGAGAGTCTGGATTGTGGTTGAAGGTATTTTGGACCATTCCTCTTTACAAAGCATCTCTAGTTCATTCAGGTTTGATGGCTTCCGAGCATGGACAGCTCTCTTTAACTCACACCACAGATTTTCAATTATATTCAGGTCTGGGGACTGAGATGGCCATTCCAGAACGTTGTACTTGTTCCTCTGCATGAATGCCTTAGTGGATTTTGAGCAGTGTTTCGGGTCGTTGTCTTGTTGAAAGATCCAGCCCCGGTGCAGCTTCATCTTTGTCACCAATTTCTGGACATTGGTCTCCAGAATCTGCTGATACTGAGTGGAATCCATGCGTCCCTCAACTTTGACAAGATTCCCAGTCCCTGCACTGGCCACACAGCTCCACAGCATGATGGAACCACCACCATATTTGACTATAGGTAGCAGGTGTTTTTCTTGGAATGCTGTGTTCTTTTTCCTCCATGCATAACGCCCCTTGTTATGCCCAAATAACTTAATTTTAGTTTCATCAGTCCACAGCACCTTATTCTAAAATGAAGCTGGCTTGTCCAAATGTGCTTGAGCAGACCTCAAGCGGCTCTGTTTGTGCTGTGGGCGGAGAAAAGGCTTCCTCTGCATCACTCTCGCATACAGCATCTCCTTGTGTAAAGAGCGCCGAATGGTTGAACGATGCCCAGTGACTCCATCTGCTGCAAGATGATGTTGTAGGTCTTTGGTGCTGCTCTGTGGGTTGACTCTGACTGTTCTCACCATTCGTCGCTTCTGTCTATCCGAAATCTTTCTTGGTCTGCCACTTTGAGCCTTAACTTGAACTGAGCCTGTGGTCTTCCATTTCCTCAATATGTTCCTAACTGTGGAAACAGACAGCTTAAATCTCTGGGACAGCTTTCTGTATCCTTCCCCTAAACCATGACGGTGAACAATCTTTGTCTTCAGGTCATTTGATAGTTGTTTTGTGACCCCCATGTTGCTACTCTTCAGAGAAAATTAATGGAGGAGGGAAACTTACAATTGACCCCCTTAAATACTCTTTCTTATTATAGGATTCACCTGTGTATGTAGGTCAGGGGTCACTGAGCTTTCGAAGCCAATTGGAGTTCCAATAATTAGTTGTAAAAGTTTTGGAATCAATAAAATGACAACGGTGCCCAAATTTATACACCTGCCTGATTTTGTTTGAACAATTATTGCACACTTTCTGTAAATCCAATAAACTTCATTTCACTTCTCAAATATCACTGTGTGTGTCTCCTATATGATATATTTAACTGACATTTTTTATCGTAACAACCAATGATTTATACAGGAAAATAATGACTATTAACAAGGTTGCCAAAACTTTTGCATCCCACTGTATGTGTACTTGTGACTTCATTTATTTCATTATAATTGTTACATGGGTGTAGACCCATATTTATTTTCTTTCTAACAAATAGTACTTTTGTAAGGCTTTTTGAATTCATTTGTAAATTCTCTTTTCTATAATATTCCATGCCATCAATTTCAGGTTTAGATAAAACATAAACCTTCTCTTTGGTAATGGCAGCCTGCTGATAATTCAGTCGGCCAGTCATATTGGTGATGTGCTGGTAATTTTGGACATTTGTGTTATTAAAGACGCTTTGAAATTCAGAACAGCATGAAGACAAAATGGCGAGTGGATAACAGAAAGGCTGAGATAACAATAAATGAGATCAACAAGAACCACCACAGAAGACATTTCATTTCCTTACATTTCAAATCAATGGAGGGATTGTCCTTCTGTGACCATGAAAAACCTCAAATAACATGTGAAACAGATGATGGGGTCATGAAGAAGTTTTGTGTTTCTCTCTGTAGCTTAAGTGGTCTTTGGTGATTTCCAAGAGGGCTCACTTTCCACAAACAGCATGTGAGGTTTAAACTGTAATTGAATAGTTTTTAATTACAATAGCTTTACTAAAGAGGAGCTCATAACATTCTCTGATACTCCGGAATCGATTATAACCATGATGTCTTTATTTGGGATTTAAACAGGAGTTTGGCTATGAGGAACCATCCCAGCAACTCTCACCACTTTAGTTTACCAGCTACCTCATTCACTAGAATTTGTGTTTTGTATTCTAACAAGTGACGCTCATTTTTCTTACTTCCGTAGATTCTGCTGGATTTTTTTTGTCTGCTAAAGATCCTAAAAATGGACCTCATTCGTGTTTTGTTTCTAATTTTCCTTCACTTCATTACGCTCCTATTCATTGCCCAAGACTGATTCATTCGCCTAATGTTTTTCACACATCATGACTAGTGAGCTTGTCTTTGATTTATGGAGTTAACGCCTTTTAAATTAGAAACATCACTGCAGATTCCTCCTGTTAACTTTATTGTCTCGCATGGCAATTGTGACTTCATATTCACTGACTGATTTAACAACAACAACAACAACATTTATTTATATAGCACATTTTCATACAAACAGTAGCTCAAAGTGCTTTACATATTGAAGAATAGAAAAATGAAAGACACAATTATGAAACAAAATAAATCAACATTAACATCGAATAAGAGTAAGGTTCAATGGCCAGGGGGGACAGAAAAAACAAAAAACTCCAGACGGCTGGAGAAAAAAATAAAATCTGTAGGGATTCCAGACCAGGAGACAGCCCAGTCCCCTCTGGGCAAAATTTAATGGCCTGTCTGAATTCTAACAATGGATTGTCTGCCACCTCTGATCTCAGAGACAAATCCAAAATGTCTCTAAATGTGCAAACCAATTCATCGACAGTAAAGCTGATGTGGACGATTCTTCTTTTATTCATTATTTCCCGGACAGAGTAGGAGTCTCACACCAGATAAAATTAATCAGTAATATACACTTTATTGCACCTAGACTAGAGAAGCCCTCGTACAGGAAATTCTTTGCTCTTTTATAGCTTACAGAGTTGAGCAAAATGACATTATTATACCAAAAATAGAGGCGGCGGTACATATTTCTTACTGCTGACAAAATAAAAAAGAAGAAGTTACCTTATTTGGAGCTTTAAAAACAGGAACTATAATAAAAAACTGGTTAAAGGGCAGATTCTGAGACAAACAGGAACTATAATAACAGACTTGTGCTGGGCAGATTCCTTTGACCTGCTCACCCAGTACACTCTGTACCTCACACAAGGGTATACATAGAAATGTCACATACACATTTTGTAACTGCTACATGTCACAGGGACAAGCTGTATTTTTCCATTCCACACTCGACCCCTTTGAGCAGAAAAAGGAATCTGGCAGGTCAAACTTCGGAATCACTTTCAGGGGCCAGAAGAAAAACTTGTTCTTGACGTAGGAGGTAAGCTTTAGATAGAGCAGAACGGAACACAAGAGCAATGAGACAGCGGACAAGAGGAAGTAAGCAGCAAGAGGCAAGAAGGAGTAGAACAACTCCAACAGCAAGGGAGACAAAAATAGATCTGAACCATTGCCCCCAGGAGCCGAACATAGAGGTGAACCAAGAATGGAGAAGGAGGGAAAAGACAGAAGAGAGGGAGCAGGAGGAATTCGAGAAATGGAAGGAGTATTAAAAAGGGAAAGTAAGCAAGGAAGAGAGTTGGAGGAGTTATGGGACAAAGGGAAGGGGGTGGTTGCGAGATGGGGACGAGCAGTGGCACACACATAACAGTCGGATTGATTGAGCTGACGAGCTGAATACAGGACCCATTGCAGCCAACGGTTCCGATCACCGTACCCAGTTTCAACCTCGAAGGTGGATTCTATGGAAAGGACGGACAGAGAGGAGAATGGAGAAGTAGTATTGGAAGAAGAAGAAGCGTTAACAGGAGAAGATAAAGAGGAAGAGGTGGGGAATTGGAGTACACCTCAATCTTGAACTTTCCCAACAGATCTGTACCAGAGACATAGGCACCAAGAATGTAGATGCCAGAATCATGTAAAGAAGCATTCTTAATAGTAACTACTAAAAGATTGCATAAAATAGGATTATTGCCTTTACAGGTTTCAGCATACGGGTGTCCTTTTATAATTGAAAAACGAGTCTTTAGACCATGTTGCGTAGCTTGTCTAGGGTTATACCCCCAGTCCTGGTTTCCGGTGTTAGCGAACACGCGCTCCATGAGCTACATTCTGGGACACAAACGTATTTTTGTGAGGAAGTCCAATCACGTGGAGAACCAGTACAGGACGCAACAGAACAAAAGTCCAGGGTAAAAGAATGAGTAGTACCCTGAAGAACGCGGAATCCTTGTGGTTCTCGGTGCGAACAGGGATAGATAGAACAAAACGGAAAAGGATCAAAAGACAGAGGAATGGTGCCATCTTTTACAATGAGATGCGTGGATCCAGGCAGGTAGTCCTTCAACTTTCACAGCGTGAGGGGTTGACAGAAGAACTTGAACGGTCCTCGCCACCTGGGTTGGTGCCAGTGTTTCCTGCGGGTGTCACGAACCAGGATCCAGGTTCTTAATGGGATAGGCGAATCCTCAGAGGGAGGGGTGGATCTCCAGGCTTGCTTCACTTGTTCATGGACCTCCTTCAGAGAGGCTCGGAGACCTGAAAGACTAGAGAGAAGATCATTGTCCACAGTATGTAGGTTCACATTCCCTATAACCATACCAACTGGCATGGATCTACCGGTAAGAATCTCAAACGGCGATAGCCCCAATTGTCAGTGTGTCGCCCTCGTAGCCCCATCAGGGCCAGTGGAAGGGCATCAGGCCAGGAAAGATTTGTCTGCTCACAAATTTTTGCTAATTTTGACTTCAAAGTGCCATTGCATCTTTCAACTATACCTCCACTCTGTGGGTGATACGTACAGTAGTGGTGTACATTAATTTGGAGCCATGTGGTTAGTTCATTTATGACTGAATTCACAAAATGTGTCCCATTATCAGTCTGCAGTTTCTGAGGTATAATTTCCTTTATTAACGCTTTAGCCACAGTTTTGGCATCATTATGCTTAGAAGGGAATGCTTCTACCCATCGGAGAACACATCGACAATTACTAAACAGTACCGATATCCCTTTGACGG
Source organism: Polypterus senegalus (assembly GCF_016835505.1). Lineage (NCBI taxonomy): Eukaryota > Metazoa > Chordata > Cladistia > Polypteriformes > Polypteridae > Polypterus > Polypterus senegalus. The sequence continues at coordinate 188,840,587 of NC_053161.1, read as the reverse complement.
CGTTAATTCGATGAAATCCATTTGGAGATGCTCAAATGGTCCCATTGGATTCGGGGTAACGGCGGGACTTACCTGCGTGCCTTTTCCCACATTAAACCTTTGGCACAGCGCACATCTCTTACAGAATTGATCTGCATAACTAGAAAACCCTACTGCTTCCCAATGCTTCTCAACATCCTGAATCATAGCATCTCTTCCCGCATGGTCCAGTCCGTGGGCTATTTTCGCCATTCCTGGAAAGGAAGCTTTCGGAAGAAAAGGCTTATTAGTCTGACGGTGGGTCCAAACACCTTCAATCAAGGAGCCTTCCTTGGACCATTTCTTCTTCTCAAGATCCGTTGCTGAGCTCTGTAAAGAAATCATCTGGTTATCTAGAACCGACTCCGAACTCTGTTGGAAAAGAGAAACTGGAACATTATTATGAGCAGCTCTTTTAGCAAAGTAATCAGCCAATTCATTTCCTTTACTAACAGGATCCTGTTTGCCAGTGTGTGCCTGGCACTTTACAATAGCCAATTTAGATGGTTTAGTTATGGCATCCAACAGAGATTCAATTAACTTCTGATGTTGAATGGGCTTGCCAGTACTGGTCTTAAAACCCCTTAATTTCCATAATGCCCGTGATCATGGCAGACTCCAAAAGCATAGCGAGAGTCTGTGTAAATAGTTATGTCTTTTCCTTCTGACAGCTGACATGCTCAAGTTAGGGCTATTAGTTCAGCTGCTTGTGCACTGAGGCTAGAGGTAATTCGGTTAGCTTCCAGTAGGTGGTCCCCTTGGACCACAGCATAACTGGTCGACGGAGCTCCATTTTCTAATCTTAACGAACAGTCATCTACAAATATGATTTCACCTGTTTCTAATGGAGTTTCCTGCAAATCAAATCGCGGCTTAACTTCTCGAGCAATCACTTCCTGACAATCATGCGGTTCTCCCTCCTCACTAGTCGGGAGTAGAGTAGCGGATTGAGGGTAGAACACCTTTCAATTGTGACATTTGAGAGAGTGCAAAGAACGTTCTGATAATGGATGGCTCTTGCTGTGGTTAGATGAGAAGTTTTTGCTTGTACTAAAATGGAATGAACTGCATGCGGAACTTTAACTGTCAGTGGACTCATGAGTACTATATCGGTGCTAGCTAAGACTGCTTCTGTGGCAGCAGCAACTGCTCTTAGACAGGGAGAAAGAGCAGCTGCAACTGGGTCTAATTTTTTCGAAAAATATGCAACAGGCCTTTGTTTGTCTCCATGTATTTGAGTCAACACGGCATTCATATATCCCCCCTTTTCGTCCACAAACAATGTGAATGGACGAGAATAATCAGGTAAACCGAGGGCGGGGGCAGAAAGGAGGGCAGTCTTTAGGTCAGAAAATGCGGTCTCAGCATCAGGAGTCCAGGAACGTGGCCAGATAAGGGAAGGCCGGGAGTGTTGGCCAGATCTTGCAGTGGCTGAGCACGTGCCGAAAAGTTAAGGATCCATTGTCGACAATATCCAAGAATGCCTAGGACAGACATAACCTGTTGTTTAGTGACCGGTCTAGGAAGATTCTGAATGGTTGTAATGCGACTAGTGGAGAGAGCTCTTGTGCCATTAGTAATGTCATGACCTACATATTTAACAGTTGTTTGTACCAATTGTAATTTAGCTTTGGACACTTTATGGCCATTTTCAGCCAAGAAAAGAAGTAATTTCTTTGTGTCCGTTTCACATGATTCCTGCGAATCACTGCAGAGCATGATATCATCAACATATTGAATTAATGTGGAACCACGGTCTGGCCAAAACCCTCAAGATTTTGAGCAAGCGCTTGTCCATACACACAAGGAGACTCAGTGTAGCCCTGAGGCATAACAGTCCAAGTCCAACGGCGGTTTTGAAAAGTAAAAGCACGGAAGGAGGATTTTGGGTAGATCACCAGAGGTTCACAATGGGCTATTCTGCCAAAATCGTTTTTATCCTGAGACCATAGGCAGGATGGGATATCTGCGAGCCAAGGCAATGGAGGAAATGTAACTTGTAAGGGAAAAACAGAACATGACGGGAAGGTGTGCAGAGACTACGATTGACTAAAAATCAGTTTGGAGAACAACCTTTGTAATTAAATGGTCAGAGGTGTCGAAGACACCAGGGCAACATATTGCCAATCTGTCCGGTCAAGACAGTGTTGAACCCAAGGTCCAATTTGCACCCACTGGGTGTCATGCGATTTGGCAAGAGAAATATGAGGGACAGAGTCACCCAAATAGTAAATTTGCTGGGAAGGGGTGAGATGGACAGATGTAGCAGCTTTGGTGGAGGACAGGAATAAACAGGGAACAAGTATAATTTGCGGTGTGGGAGCTGAGGAAAGAAAAGATTTCAACCAAGGGGTATCAACTTCAGCAGGGAAGTATTGGGCAGTACAGTGAAGGGTGTCAGGGACCTGGAGATGGGGAAACAAGCAGGAAGGGAATGAACTAAGGGCTTTTAATAAAATGGTGTGTGGGGAAATGGAAAGAGTCCAAGCTGCAAAGGAAGGTGTTGGGTGAGAGGATTGAAAAAGAATCATAGGGGTGGAACAGTTAAAGCCTTTGGGGGTCATAGTAATCGATAGGGAAAGTTTAGTCATGAGGTCACGTCCCAAGAGGTTAACAGGGCAAAGTGAATTAAGGAGGAAACGGTGTAGTATGGATGGACCAGAAGGAGAATTTTGGACAGGGAGTGGGAGTGAAACTTTAAGGCAATGTGGTTGTCCAGAGGCTGTCAGAACAGTAATTGTGTCATCCGAGGCAGGGACCTTAGCCAGAGAAAGAGTAGAGCGTGTAGCGCCAGTGTCAACTAGAAAAATAGTCTTTGTCCATTAACATGCAGAGATAAAAGAGGATCATCCTCAGGATCCACAGTCAAGAAGGGAAACATGGAGTGGCTAGAGGTCCCTGAAAATTCCTAGGGCCAGCCTTGGTTTTCGGGGAAACCGGTGTAAATTCATCTCCGGGGTAGTCAAAAGAGGCTTAATCTGACGATTTGGACAGTCTCTTTTATAATGGCCTGGCTGACCACAATTATAGCAATAGTAAGGAGTGGGGAGCTGTTGTTGTTGAGAAGGGTCTTGCAAAGAGGTAAAACCACCTCGACCCGGCGCGTCCTCTTCCTCGGGAGCCTCCCGGGCACGCGTGGACCGGTGAAGCCTCCTCGTCCACCAGTGTAGTAATTTAGTTGCGCAGCCACCAACTTAGCTTGGGTCTGTTCTTGCTTGTGCAATGTCTGCCTTTCAGCATGTTCAGCATGTCGCTTAACCTCTTCAAAGGCAGCCGATTCCCAGCCAATGCATGAGATACGGACTTTAGATTGGATGTCTGAACGGAGACCGGAGACAAAGGAGGCACGGCTGCACGCGTGGTCCTCAGCCCGCTCTATGCCCGAATAGGTAGCCATCAAATCTTGAATTCTAAGCCCCCATTCCTCCACAGTCTCATCTTTTTTCTGTTTTGCAGCAGAAATCAAAGCCCAGTCAGTGCCCTTTTATACTTGTCATCTAAATTCGCTTTCAGTAGACGCCACTGAGTTTGAAAATCTGCATCTCCATTCTGACCATCTCCTCGATGGAAGGTCTCACGCCAAGTCCACGGTTGTCCATTATTATCAGTGCCATGATTAACAGAAGCCCAAGTTGGACCCAATTTACGACGAAGGACCTGTGTCCATTCAGCAGCGTTTGGTTTATACATGCTGTCCAACTGTTCTAATTGTTCAATAAATTTCAGTCCCCCCTCCTTTTTAGGGTCAACTAAGGAGCTGACCACCTCTTTTAGCTCACTTAAGTCCCAAATATGGGAAATGGAAATTGTCAAGGGATTCTGGTCACCAGTAGGTTGATTGGGATTATGCGGGGATTAGGGATCTGCATTAATGGGAAAGAAGTAGATGGAGGGAACTCGGGGTCAGGGGCAGTGGGGGAAAGTGGAACAGAGGATTTAAACACATGGGGTCGGTCATCGTGTAAGGGATTGAAAGGTGCCTGTGTCTTAGCCTGTCTTCGGGTGGTAACTCCCTTGTGTCCGATAAGGGGCTCGGGTTTTATTTCTAGTGGTTCTCCCTCTACCTCCTCTTCCCCTTCTGAACCTCCTGGAGAATCATAGGGTGGAGGTTCGGGAGCCTGAGTCCCAGAACCATAGAATATAGGGTATAGATGTTTCTTTTTCTTTTAGAATGGGTGTCAGGTGGTTGGGCTGTTTGTAAAACTAAAAGCAATTCATCTTTTTCTTTTCTGGCCTTAACTTCATTGGCTCTCAGAACCTCATTCTGTCTAGTGATCGCCTCTAAATTTCGATCTTTTATAACCAATTCCCATCTATCAAACATATCCATGCGATACGGACCTCCCTTGCAACAACCAATATTTTCCTTATTTCCTGAATCTCACTCGTATCACCGGTGCCTTCTAATGGCCAACGCCCACCGCTCTGTTTATTCCACTTCTTACATGCCTTTTTAAAATCTAAGCCTGTCTTTTTCTCAATTAGTTTCCTTGGTGACCCATTTTTCCGCGACGTCTGTTGATCCTCCGAAAACAGTCCTTCCAGTATAAACTTAGACCCATCAGACCCCTGCTTAACTTTTTTACTACTAGCGGAACCCATTTTCTTTTATTGTCCTAGTTTCTTCCCCTGAAACTATATCTTTTATTTTCTAGTTTCTTTTCCTGAAACTATATTCAGTGTACACTGTTCTTTTCCTACTCGATTTCCTTTTCTCTTAAATTACCTAACTGTTAACCGTCTTTGTCCGTGACTGACCTTTGACGGGCAATGGGCTCTTTTCCTTAGGTGTGCCACGCACCTTGTAACCGTCCCAATGCCTATCCCACTAATATCCCAGTTCGGACTCCTACATCCTTTCCCAACAGTTAATTAAAAACCTCGAGTAGATAATTAATATCCTGGGCCGCTAGTGTCAGTTTAAAAAAACTGTCAGTTACTTATCACTCTTATCATACCCACCACCAAGGAAACCCCGACGGTACTTACCTAGTCTAGGTATTTAGTCTGGTGCGCATGCAGAGTACTCCACTCGGAGTCAGGAGGAGACCGGGGACTTCTCACTCAGAAGCCGTCCTAGGACAGGACAGTCCTAACTTTTATCGGAGCTGTTTACTCTGCTGCCGGTGCACACAGTAGCGGCAGTCTGCTTCAAAGAAGACAGATCCATAAGGCGGGTACCGATCAAGGAGTCAGCCGATCGTCTCCTGCCCCGCGTTCGGGCGCCAAAAAACTGTGGACGATTCTTCTTTTATTCATTATTTCCCGGACAGAGTAGGAGTCTCACACCAGATAAAATTAATCAGTAATATACACTTTATTGCACCTAGACTAGAGAAGCCCTCGTACAGGAAATTCTTTGCTCTTTTATAGCTTACAGAGTTGAGCAAAATGACATTATTATACCAAAAATAGAGGCGGTACATATTTCTTACTGCTGACAAAATAAAAAAGAAGAAGTTACCTTATTTGGAGCTTTAAAAACAGGAACTATAATAAAAAACTGGTTAAAGGGCAGATTCTGAGACAAACAGGAACTATAATAACAGACTTGTGCTGGGCAGATTCCTTTGACCTGCTCACCCAGTACACTCTGTACCTCACACAAGGGTATACATAGAAATGTCACATACACATTTTGTAACTGCTACATGTCACAGGGACAAGCTGTAACTGCTACATGTCACAGGGACAAGCTGTATTTTTTCATTCCACACTGATGAGAGCGGATGGCCATTCGAGTGGCTTGTCATCGAGCTGTGACTGACAGTAAGTGACATCAGCCTGGTTTGGAGGATCAAACACCTTCTGACACGCAGTCCTTATTTTTAGGGTCTCCACCAAAACAAGTTGGCAGTCCCCTGATTTACGGGAGCTAAAAGTAGAGACATCTGATACAGTTTTCACAAAGTAGTCATGATTTCTGTCATTTGTGTCTTTAAATCTTTAACTTCTCACTCAAGGTCCCTGATATCTTTGATAACCAGTCTTCTCTCGCTGCTTCATTTATTTGAAATGGTCCGAGTTTATATTGTGTCTCTGATGAAATTGACAAAAAGAAAAGAGAACTGGAAGAAAGATGGGAATCGAGAGCCAAAGAAAAGAGATCAGAACAGGAAAGATCAAAAAACACAAAGTGCCAAAAGTGAAAGGAAAGTGAAACCCGAACTCACAGTTGAAAACCAAAGCACCAGTCGTAAACTCAAACTGTTAAACACACAAGCTTATCCTTTTATTAATATGTGCAAATTCAGACAATGCAGAAGCCCAAAGCTCCTTGACCTTTGACACAACACTCAATGTGACCCTTTCTGTCACTCTGTAGCAAACAGACACACAAAATACGGAAACACAAGGATTATAAGGTGACATCACGGATAACATAAAATAGCTGACTATCTCAAAAGAAGTAATACAGTAATTCTGCAACTCATAATTATCATAACAATAACAAAGAGTGAGTCACGTCACCTGTCTGTGCTCAGAGTAAGAATACAAGGAGAGAGCTGGACATGTAAAGTGACTTTGGATTGAAAGGCGCTAAATAAAATAAAGGGGATGGCTTTGTCTCTATCCATATTTTTATCTGGAATGTCTTCATCGATATTTGCAGACAAATTCTAATTTGTAAAGAGCTGGTGTATGAGGTGAAACTGAGAGAGACCCTCGATATGACACAACAAGCCCGTCACCTTGAACCCGTGTCACTTGCCGGCTGAGTGGAGTTTGTCCATTGAGCTCAGGTGGCTGATAGGCCTTAGAGAAGATGGCTGGACAGAGTGGAGTGTCACTAAGCATCCGATGACCGTCTGTGTGTCCCTCCTGGACTGAACTGTCATATCCCCCCGTGTCCCATCACCTCTCCTTTGTCACTTATTTATCTTTGTGCTCGTTGTGTTTATTTGTCTTCTTGTTTGTGTTGTCAGTTTGTGACTAGCGCTTTATAAAATAAAGGCTGACTGATTTACAGCTGCTGTCAGTGAACATCTGGAGAGGCTGGTATTTGTAAATGGCTTCCTGTCAATCATTTCAGTTGTGTCCTCACCCTGAGTCCTGAATGATGGACAGAAATCTGAGTTTGTCACTCGGCTGCCACCAACTCAGAGAAGTGCATCTGAACACTCAAGTGGAGGACAAGGTCAGTCCTGCTGTGTGACACTCCTGTCCAGTGTGATGGCTGACGTCCTCTCATCACTCAGGGTGACCTGACGGACAGAAGATGCTTCAGGTATATAGCGCCTTGAAGGGCAGCATTGGTGTGGAGTTCAAATTGTGTTTCAGTTCAAATGCTAGCAGCAGCCTGCTGTTCAGTGAGACACTTGAGCATCCAGCTCTGCTTGTAGTCATCATGTCACTTATTGAGACCACCGACAGTCTGTCTGTCTGTCTGTCTGTCAGTCTGTCCTCATGTCCTCACTTCTCTCTCTTCTTCTCCACAGCCTGTCCTCATGTGGTCTCACCTCCAAAAGTTGCTCAGCTCTCTCCTCAGCTCTTTCTTCTCCACACTCACGACTGACTGAACTGGACCTGAGCAAAAACATCATTTGGGATTCAGGAGTGAATCAGCTGTTTAAGGGGCTGAGTAGTGAAAACTGGAAATTAGAGAAACTGAAGTAAGTGAACAACAAGAGAGTGAGTGTGTGTGTGACTATGTGTGAGTGTTTATGTGTCTGCTGAATTTTATTTCTTCTGACTTTATGTCTCTTTATGTTCCACACCCACCATATTAACATTGTTTTTTAATCAGGACAGTTGTCAGTGTCACACTTGGGCAGACAGATGGACGTGACGAGGACACAGCTGCAGATTTCTCTTTAATTGTTAAATTCTTAAAGACAGCATTGTGATCCTGATCCTCTTGCCCACAATGGTCTCTTTCATCCTCTTGTTGTCACGCCTGTTCAGAATGTTGTTTTATTTCTTGTCCCACAATCCCACATTGTCCATTCTTTATTTTGGTCTTGACTTTCTCCACATCCTCTTGTTATGAACTAGAGAGTTCCCAAACACGTAAGTCCAAATAATAAAATCAAAGAGCCCACCAGAGGGGTGAGCCATCAAACTCCAACTAGTCACCAAAAAGGGCAATGAAGAATCTTTATAAATTCAAAGGCTTATTTTCTAAAATAATGCTCTAAGGCAAAAAATAAACCCCAAAGAGCACAAGAGGAGTTGCTGAAACAACAACAACAATCAAAACTTCAGTAATGACACAGCACAAGAATAGTCACAAATGTAACTAAACTCATCACAGCAGAGCAGGAGGAGAGTCAGAAGGATTCAAATTTCAAAGAGTGTGGACAGTAAGGTGACACAGGAGGTGACCATAGATAGACAGACAGCTCTGCAGGTGTCCATCATTAGTGGTGAGTCTTCTGTGAAGGTCACTTTCCATCAGAAATGGTCAGTACAATGAGACATAAGCCAGAGATCTGTAGAGGAGGTGCACTGAAATAGTCAGGGGGCTTAGTGACCAATAGGTGATACACATTATGTGACATGTCCAGAGACACTGAGAGAATTTCTGGGAAGGTGACATGTCACTGAGGTACTACAGAGTGTGACGTGGTGCCCTCTTGTGTTTTTAACTCACACTTGTGTTTCTTGTGGACATTTAAAGAAACATCTTCTTATAAAATAAGTGCCGGCTATCAAGTGACTTTCTTCTCAATCCAGTATATAGCGCTGTGAGGCTTGCCCGGACACCACCAGTCAGAAACCGCATCTTTTTAAAAGTCACATGTTTATTAAGCACAAAAACACAGTCATAAATACAACTCACAGTGCTCCCAGCACCAATCACTCCTTTTCTGGGCTTTCTCTCTGTCTCTGTCTGTGGCCGCCTTTCCTCTCCTTATGGGAGCTTCGTCCTGCTCACGCTCCCGACTCTAGCTCTCCGACTGTAGGGAGGCAGCCCCTTTTAATTCAACCCGGATGTGCTCTAGCTGCCTTGTGACGTTCTTCCGGTAGTACTTCCTAGTGTGGCGGAAGTGCTGCCCTTTGCACCAGAAGCACTCCAGGCGTCCCTGGAAGGATATTCCTCCATCTAACCGGGTGAGGCGGAAGTAAACATTTCCTGGGTTCTCTGAGGCTTGAAATGCCCCCAGGCAGTGGCCACAGGTCCCAGCAGGTTGGAACCTCCTTGCTCCTCTCCCGTGGTCCTCTCCTGACACAGGGTGGTTGCCCTCTCGTGACCCAGAAGATATAAATGTCCCCTTCCGGTCCTTCCAGGCTTCCCGGCTGGGTAAGGACCCCAGCCATCTGTGACAAGCGCATTTTTATGTCTTTATTCACATGTTCTGCTGCAGCTTACTGATGTGATGAGAGGTCCAAACCCCTGGCCTCACAAATTCTTGTAAACGTTTGAAATTCAAACATGACATTAATGTCGGAGGGATGGCAGACACGGAGAAAGCAACAGAAAGAATTCACAAAGACCTGGACAACCTTCAGAGCTGGGCCATCACCTGGAAAATGGAAGTGAATGTTGAAATGTGCTGCATGTGGGCAAAATGAACATCAGTCATAAGTACAAGATGGAGACACTGAGTTACAGGGCCAGAACTCTGAAGAGCATTTTAGGGCTTATGTTGACTCAAGTAAGCAATGTTTAGTACAGAATTAATTATAAAGGCAAATTAAATGTTAGGTTACATTATTACAACTGTTGAATTTAAACCAAGAGGTGTTCTGCCCAAACTATGTAATGCATAGCTGAGATCACTGGAGTGTTGTGTGCAGTTCTGGTCACCACAGTACAAGAAAGATACAGCAGCACTTGAAGTTCTGCAGAGGAGAGCAGCCAAGTGCATCATGGGACTTAACGACATGTCCTACTATGACAGACTCCAAGAATTCAAACTGCTTAGACTGAGCAAAGAAGACTGTGTTGGGTCCTGATTCAGGTATTTAAAATACTCAAAGGCATTGATAAAAGAGATTCAAAAACATTCAGGGTGTTTCACATACTTAAGGACATTAGTGGATATTAAGGGGAAATGAATTTTAAACTGAGGCCAGGAAGAAAGTTTATACATAAGGAGTTGTGGGACTCCGGAAACAAACAACAAAGACAATGACTTGAAGCAGAAATCCTTAAAACCTTTTGAAGAATCTGAATGAGATATTTGGACAGCGTTGCCATCATCCTGTCTTCCTCATCAGCTTCCAATGTGTCTAGGGTTCACTCTCTGATAGAGTAGACTTTCTTAATAAGTTTGTTCAGGCCTTGTACTTTTTTGACCTCAGGCTGCCATCCCAGGAGACTGCAGTATTGAACACCACAATGGCTACTATGGACTGGTGGGACATTTCTAGATCCTTGCTGCAGACATTAAAATACCTGAGTCTCCTCAGCAAGTCCAGTATGCTCTGGCCTTCCTTGTTTAGCACTTCTCTGGTCCAACCAGTCCAATTTGTTGTTTATGTAGACCCCCAGGTCTTTGCAGCTCTTCATCACTTCCATGTCCTCCCCTGAATGGTAAAATAGGGGTGGGTCGGTAAAATGGGGGGTAAAGCAAGTTACAAGTTACAAGCTCCTGGGTCATGCTACTCGGCAGTGACAACATGAAATCAGTGTTAAAGATAAATCTTGAAAAGACACTTCTTTTACTTAACATTAGAAAATGTTCCCAAACATTCAGAAGCAGTGTCTCTCTGACCAGCCATTGAACTTTGTGAGCTGGAATATCAAAGGCCTCAATCACGATATAAAGAGTAAAAACGAAATATTCTCCCAACTCACAGGCCTAAAGGCTAACACAGCATTTCCACAGGTGATTTGATTAATAAGTACGGACCAGTTTTGACTGCAAAGAGGTTGGATTGCAAACATTTTTTAACTTCAGCTATACAAAGAAAACCAGAAGATGTGGGAATTTTAATAAATAAAGCAATTCAATTTGTAGCATCAGATGTAGTACCTGATCTCGAAGGGTGCTCTGTCATGGTGATGGGTAATTTATTCAATTCAACAGTAATTTTGATAAATATATACACACATAATGTGGGTGATAGATGTATAAAGAAATATATCCAAGACATATTTGGAACCTTTCCCAGTAGGAGCACTCGTAAAATTAGAATGGCTGGAGATTGTATTGTGTATTAAATCCAGACTTGGATAGAGCTTCAACTCTAGTGATGATAACGCTATCTTTATGTCCTTCCATTTCCAATCAATAGCAGTATTGTGCTTCTGTAAGCATTGAAATATAATATAATGTGTGAACCCTAACAAACAGAAGATGCTTCAGGTATATAGCATCTTGCAGGGCAGCATTGGTGTGGAGTTCAAATTGAGTTTCAGTTCAAATGCTAGCAGCAGCCTGCTGTTCAGTGACACACCTGAACATCCATGCCTGCTTGTAGTCATCATGTCACTTATTGAGACCCCCAATGGTCTGTCTGTCCATCCACATGTTCTCACTTCTCTCTTTTCTTCTCCACAGCCTTTCTCTTTGTGGTCTCACCTCCAGATGTTGCTCAGTTCTCCACTATGCTCTTTCTTCTCCACACTCACGACTGACTGAACTGAATCTGGGAGATGAGAACAGTTTAGTTGTAGGGGGCAATGGTAACGACATTGGAGATTCAGGAGTTGCTCAGCTGTGTGAGGGGCTGAGGAGTGAAAACTGCAAATTAGAGAAACTGAGGTAAGTGAACAAGTGTTTGTGTCTTTGTGTGTGAGTGTGTGTTTCTTGAATATTTATATCTTCAGACTTTATGGCTCTTTATTTTCCACCTCCATATAAACATTGTTTTTAATCAGGGCAGACTTCAGTGTCACGTAGGCAGACAGATGGACGTGACGAGGACACAGCTGCAGATTTCTCTTTATTTGTTAAATTCTTAAAGACAGCATTGTGACCCTGAGCCTCTCGCCCACAGTGTCACTTTTATTCTCTCTTTGTCTTTTCTGCTCAGTCTGATGTTTTTCTTGTCCCACAATCCCACGTTGTCCATTCTTTATTTTGGTCTCGATGTTGTCCACATCCTCATGTTATGAACTAGAGAGTTCCAAATAATACAAATCAAAATTTCCACAAGACTAAAATACCGCTGGGTTGTCGGCTCACACAAAGGGCACTGCTCCTTATTTAAGTATTAAATCAGTATCCACCAGAACTACTGCTGTGTTTAAAATACAGAAACAAAGAAAATAAGCACATGAAAATGAGATGACACAGGAAGATTACCTTGTATATAACACAGAAGTCCTATCCATATCATTATTGTACATTGGAGTTCAGGACTGACTCATCTTGTCACAACTCACAGCCAGAAATGCATAACATAAACTTGCAAAATTTTAAACAGTGGTAACTTTACCAAAAAACAGGACAAAGAAAATACAACCTAACATGTTAAAATCCACAAAAAATCTAATTATAATTAATTTATCTAATTGATTTTCAAATAATATGGTAATTATATACAGTACACCATAGACATGCATTTCCTGTTTTACATTTGGCTTGCACATTTTTTCTTCTAGCATATTTGTATTTTCCTTCCAAATTATTTTAAATTTATGTACAATTTCTGTTAATGGTTTCTAAATCACGTTTTCCCTAAATTAAAGTTACACTTAACCAATCATTTTACTTCAAAGTTTTACATTTTACATCAAGTTAATGATGTTGGCCAGGCTTAATTTTAACACACACATACATAGATATTTATGCATGCACATAGACCCTAACCACAAAAGTACCGTGTGAAAGACGTATACACAAACACGTTATGTCCTAGTACTTTAACCCATACAAGTACCATATGAATAACACATACACAGTCCATTTTCCTGTGTACTCCAAGAGACTTGCTTATTATAGGCTATAACAATGTGCAATGTCTTACGTCTATCTCAGACTGTTAGCGCAGCACTTCTCTTCCCTGGGTATATGGATGGTCCTTGATCTCTGGGGGACAGTGCTTCTGGTACACAAGGAAGTGCTGACAGACCAGGGATAGTTAATGCCTGGAGTGCTTCTGGTTGCAAGGGCAGCACTTCCACCACAGTGGGGAGTGCTGCTGGAAGTTCATCATCAGGCACCAGGAGCACATCCGGGAGTAGTGGAGGCGGCCCGAGGGACCAAGGACTGAGCAAACTGTAAATAGTTGTGTAAATAATTGTAAATAAACATGTGTATTATGGACATTGTGGTGTTGTGTCTGTCTGTGGCTGGGCTAGCTATTACACTGTCTATGCAAGTATTTAAGTTCATCTGTTGTTTTGTCTTGAGCAAAATTTAATGAAAATATAGACCACGTTTTATATATTTTGCACACCACAACAGACCGAACTTATGTTCTTTACACTTCTGTCTTTTTCTCCACAGCCTATGTCAATGTGGTCTCACCTCAAGATGTTGTTCAGCTCTCTCCTCAACCCTTTCTGTTCCACAGTCACGACTGACTGAACTGGACCTGAGAGAAAACAACATGGTGGATTCAGGAGTGGATCAGCTGTGTGAGGGGCTGAGGAGTGAAAACTGCAAATTAGAGACTCTGGAGTAAGTGAACAACACGTGTGTGTATGTCTGTGTGAGAGAGAGTGTGTGTGCCACTTTATGGCTGTGACTATTTTACATCCACATTACAAATGCTGTGTTTAATCAGGACAGACTGCAGTGTCAGATTTGGACAGACAGACAGATGGACGTGCGGTGGACTCACATTAAATAAATGAAGACAGCATTGTGACCCTGAGCCCCACAGTGGCAAGAAAATTTAAAGGAGAAATACTGAGTGGGGGCAGAAGAGCTGACCAGAGTGACACAAGGAATTATGGGAAACAGGAGTGGGAGAAAGAAAAGGAGATGGGAACTGAGGACTTTGGAAAAGAGGAGTAGGACAAGGGTAAAGAAGTGAGAGTTGAACAAAAATACAAGGAGGACAGTGACAGGGCTTTAGGACTAGGGTGCAGAGCTGAGCGGGGGACTTGAAGACCTGCAGATCAGGCTGGTCATTATTTTTATTATTAGTTACTGTTTGACTAATACCTTTATCCAAGGTGACATGCAACATCTGAGACACAACTGGCTACATTTCTTTATTTTTCCTTTTGGAGTAAAGGCACATGAAGTGACTTGCTCAAGGTCACATAGTGTCAGTAGTGGGATTTTAACCCATAACCTCAGGGTTTTAATTTCAAAACCTTAACCACTACAAAAAACAGGGTGTTGCAGGGAGATGAATGTGTTTGATCTGTCATCTTCGAAAAAACTTCCTCCGTTGCCAAGCACTCTTTAGGAAATATAAAATGAATCATAAATTACCCCAGTCACACATCATGGATATTTTTGTCCCTTCTTCCTTCAGACAGGTGCTACAGAACTATGAACACCTGAACAGTGAGATTTAAGAGCAGTTTCTACACCTCAGTAATAAGGCTACTCAACTGCCGTATGTCTGTAATGAAATGAGTGAATAAAGCGGCACAATGTCTAAGGTTCTTGTGCATGTGACGTCATGCTTAGTATTATTTACTGTGATTGTTACTAATATCAGATTGAAGGTTGAACTTTTTCTCCACCTGATGTTTTATGTTGAGTGTTGTTCTCCTATTTTATTACAAATCAATAGAAGGAGTAAAAAAACTGAACTCAACACCACTAAGACCTTTAGTGTATGGAGGTCAGCTGGTCAATGACAGAGGTCATGTCCTCTCTCACCACATCCATAAACCTCTTAGGTCTTCCTCTATTCGTCTTGCCAAGCAGCTCCATCCTTAACATCCTTCTACCAATATACCCAGTCCAAATCAATGCAGTCTCACAGCTCTGACTTTGTTTCCAAACCATTAAACCTAAGCTAACCCTTTAATGTCCTCATTTCTAATCATGTATATCCTCGTCACACCCAATGCAAATCTTTACATCTTTAACTCTGCCACCTCCAGCTCTGTTTCCTAGGGTTTCTGGCCAAAGCACCCTGTCATATGCTTTATCCAGGTCCATAAAGACGCAATGCAACTCCTTCTGGCCTTCTCTGTACTTTTCCATCAACATCCTCAGAACAAACATCACATCTGTGGTGCTCTTTCTTGGCATGAAACCATCCTGCTGCTCAGTAATCATCACCTGACTTCTTCTTAATTGAGCTTCCACAACTCTTTCCCATATGCTGTGGCTCATCAATTTTATCCCACTGTAGTTATTACAGTCCTGCACATTCTCCTTATTCTTAAATATCGGCACCAGTACACTTCTTCTCTAGCCCTCAAGCATCCTCTCACTTTCCAAGATTCCATTAAACAATCTGGTTAAAAACTCCACTGCCATCTCTCCTAAACACCTCCATGCTTCCATACAGTACATCCAGAAAAGTATTCACAGCGCATCATTTTTTCCACATTTTGTTATGTTACAGCCTTATTCCAAAATGTATTAAATTAATTTTGTTCCTCAGAATTCTACACACAACACCCCATAATGCCAATGACAATGTTAAAAAAGTTTACTTGCGGTTTTGCAAATTTATTAAAAATAAAAAAAACTGAGAAATTCCATGTACATAAGTATTCACAGCCTTTGCTCAATACTTTGTCGATGCACCTTTGGCAGCAATTACAGCCTCAAGTCTTTTTGAATGTGATGCCACAAGCTTGGCACACCTATCCTTGGCCAGTTTCGCCCATTCCTCTTTGCAGCACCTCTCAAGCTACATCAGGTTGGATGGGAAGCGTCGGTGCACAGCCATTTTAAGATCTCTCCAGAGATGTTCAATTCGATTCAAGTCTGGGCTCTGGCGGGACCACTGAAGGACATTCACAGAGTTGTCCTGAAGCCAATCCTTTGATATCTTGGCTGTGTGCTTAGGGTCGTCCTGCTGAAAGATGAACCGTCGCCCCAGTCTGAGGTCAAGAACGCTCTGGAGCAGATTTTCATCCAGGATGTCTCTGTACATTGCTGTAGTCATCTTTCCCTTTTTCCTGACTAGTCGCCCAGTTCCTGCCCCCCACAGCATGATGCTGCCACCACAATGCTTCACTGTAGGGATGGTATCGGCCTGGTGATGAGCGGTGCCTGGTGTCCTCCAAACATGATGCCTGGCATTCACACCAAAGAGTTCTTTGTCTCATCAGACCAGAGAATTTTGTTTCTCATGGTCTGAGAGTCCTTCAGGTGCCTTTTCTCAAACTCCAGGTGGGCTGCCATGTGCGTTTTACTAAGGAGTGTCTTCCATCTGGCCACTCTACCATACAGGCCTGATTGGTGGATTGCTGCAGAGATGAATGTCCTTCTGGAAGGTTCTCCTCTCTCCACAGAGGACCTCTGGAGCTCTGACAGAGTGACCGTTGGGTTCTTGGTCACCTCCCTGACTAAGGCCCTTCTCCACCAATCGCTCAGTTTAGATAGCCAGCCAGCTCTAGGAAGAGTCCTGGTGATTTTGAAACTTCTTCCATTTACGGATGATGGAGGCCACTGTGCCTATTGGGACCTTCAAAGCAGCAGAAATTTTTCTGTAACCTTCCCCAGATTTGTATCTCGAGACAATCCTGACTCAGAGGTCTACTGACAATTCCTTTGACTTCATGCTTGGTTTGTGCTCTGACATGAACTGTCAACTATGGGACCTTCTATAGACAGGTGTGTGCCTTTCCAAATCATGTCACATCAACTGAATTTACCACAGCTGGACTCCAATTAAGCTGCAGAAACATCTCAAGGATGATCAGGGGAAACAGGATGCACCTGAGCTCAGTTTTGAGCTTGATGGCAAAGGCTGTGAATACTTATGTAAATGTGCTTTCTCAATTTTTTTATTTTTAAATAAATTTGCAAAAATCTCAAGTAAACATTTTTCACATTGTCATTATGGGGTGTTCTGTGTAGAATTCTGAGGAAAAAAATAATTTAATCAATTTTGGAATAAGGCTGTAACATAGCAAAATGTGGAAAAAGTGATGCGCTGTGAATACTTTCCGGATGCACTGTAGGTATGTCATCTGGACCAACAGCCTTTCCATTCTTGATCCTATCCATAGTTGTCCTTACTTCCTCCTTGCTAATCTGTTGCATTTCCTGATACACTATCTCCACATCATCCAACCTCTTCTCTCTCTCGTTCTCTTCATTCATCAGCCTCTCAAAGTACTCTTTCCATCTGCTCAACACACTCTCCTCGCTTGTGAGTTTGTTTCCATCTTTATCCTTTACCAACCTAACTTGCTGCAAGTCTTTCCCAGCTCGGTCCCTCTCTGTAGCCCACCAGTCCTTTTCTCCCTCCTTTGTGTCCCGCCTCTCATACAATTCATTATACGCCTTTTCTTTACCCTTCGCCACCTCTCTGTTCATCTTGCACCTTATCTCCTTGTACTCTTGTCTACTTTCTGAATCTCTCTGACTATCCAACTTCTTTGCCATCCTCTTCCCCTGTGTACTCTCCTGTACTTCTCCATTCCACCACCAGGTTTCCTTATCCTTCTTCCTCTGTCCAGATGTCACGCCAAGCACCCTTCTTGCTGTCACTGTTACTACATCCGCTGTAGTTGCCCAGATGTCAGGTAACTCTTCACTGCCCCCCAGTGCCTGTCACCCCTTCTCCCTAAACTCAACCTTGCAGTCTTCCTTTTTCAGCTTCCACCATTTAATCCTTGGCTCTGCCCTCACTCTCTTTGTCTTCTTGATATCCAACGTCATCCTACAGACCACCATCCAATGCTGCTTAACTACACTTTCCACTGCCACCACTTTACAGTCTTCAATCTCCTTCAGATTGACTCTTCTGCATAGGATGTAATCTATCTGTTTGCATCTTCCTCCACTCTTATATGTCATCCTATGTTCCTCCCTCTTCTTTAAATACGTATTCACCACAGCCATGTCCATCCTTTTGGAAAAATCCACTATCCGCTGACCTTCTTCATTCCCCGCTTTGATATCATACCTACCCATCACCTTCTCACCTTCCACTGTTCCCTTCACCAACATGCCCACTGAAATCCGCTCCAATCACCACTTTCTGTCCCTTGGGTATGCTGTTCATCACTTCATCCAACTCACTCCAAAAATCTTCTTTCTCACTCATTGCACACCCAACTTGTGGTGCATATACACTAACAACATTCATCATCACACCTCCAATTTCCAGCTTCATAATCATTACTCTGTCTGACACTCTTGACATACTGTTCCTTCAGAATAACTCCTACCCCATTTCTCCTTCCATCCACACCATGACAGAACAACTTGAGTCCACCTCCAGTCCACCTGGCCTTACTCCCCTTCCATTTAGTCTCATAATATATCAACCCTCCTTCTCTCCATCATATCTGCTAACTCTTTCCTTACCAGTCATACTGCCTACATTCAAAGTTCCTACCCTCAGTTCCACTCTCTTTACTTTCCTCCTCTCGTCCTGCTTCCGGACACATCTCCCCCCTCGTCTTCTTCGGCCAACAGTAGCCCAATATCCGCCAGCACCCGGTTGGCTAACAGTACTGGTGGTGGTCATAGTTAACCCGGGGCTCGATCGATCCTGTATGGAAATTTGTATTGTCCACATATTGATTTGGTAAAATTTTACACCGGATGCCCTCCCTGATGTAACCCTCACCATTTATCCAGGCTTGGGACCGGCATGAAGAAACACACTGGTTTGTGCATCCCCTGCGGCTGAGTTACTTCAGTGAAACATATATTCCCTTATCCCCATGAAGAAAATGAACCCATGATTAAAAATTAATGACAATAAATAAAAAATTTCATTAAAGACAGAGACAAACAGACCTGCTGCTGGTCACTACTAGAGCTGCCAGCCCTGAGTGGTAAATGACAGGCAATAATTCCAGTTTGACTCCATGGTCACCTGTGACAAGTCCATCTGGTCACACAAATTCAGGCTACCATCAGTCTCATGTCTGTGACGTTCTTATCCAGTGTTGATGTCCACATGTCAGTCTGAATGACTTGGCACCAGTCAGTCCAGCGTGAAGGCAGGAGACCCTGTCAGGTATATAGCGCCTTACTTTATAAGAATGGCAGTGGTCTCGTGTTCACACTGCACTTCAGTGAAAAGTCAGAATACAAGTGGCCATTGAACCTTTGTGTTGTTTGTCCTTCTGTCTGTCTGTCTGTCTTACTGTCTCTCCTGATGCCCTCACTTCTCTCTGTTTTTCTCCACAGCCTGTCTGATTGTTGGTTCACCTACAGATGTTGCTCTGCTCTCTCCTCAGCTCTTTCTTCTCCACACTCACGACTGACTGAACTGAACCTGAGTAAAAACTACATGGAGGATTCAGGAGTGGATCAGCTGTGTGAGGGACTGAGGAGTGAAAACTGCAAATTAGAGAAACTGAAGTAAGTGAACAACAAGTGTGTGTGTGTGTTAGTGTGTGTGTGTGTGTGTGTCTGTGTGTGTCTGTGTGTGTGTGTGTGTCTCATGAATTTTATTTCTTGTCACATTATCACTCTGACTTTTCCACTCTCACAACACAAATGCTGTGTTTAATCAGGACAGACTGCGGTGTCCCTTATGACTGCCGAGTTCCTGCAGTTCCAGGTGTGGTGAATACACTACCCATACGGCCTCAGGAGTCCCTAGCGGCGCCTGCAGGACCCAACAGGGCTGCACCCAACTCCAATTCCCAAGGAGCCCTGTGGGAAACAGAGGCACTGTTCCAGCCCAACGGGAATGCCATCTAGCATCCAGGGGGAGGTATTGCACATTCCATGGACCCCAGGCGTCCGCCACAACAGCTAGAGCTGGACTGAAGTGATAAAAAAGGACAAAGAGAATAGTCGAGCAAAGATAAAGAGAGACAAGAGAAGGAGATGAACAGAATGAAGAAAAGGATGAATAAAAGAGGAGGACAAGGCAGAGGAACAGAAGAAAGGAGAGAGAGGAGGACAGACAGAGGAACAGGAGAAAAGGTGGACAGCAGCAGTAGAAATGACCAGCCAGCCATACACAGAAAGAGAAGGTCACAGGGAGGAGAGGATTAGGACTGAAGGCAGTGTGGACAGTAAGGTGGGAGACACAGGAAGCGATCGCTTATTATAGCCAAGTGGACTGAACAGGCCGAAATCATTCAACAAGACATGACCCTCAGGTCTACACAGGACATCGACAAATATCTGTCAGTGGGCTTAGTGACTGACAGGTGAACACACACATATTGTGCAGTAGACGTCAGAGACACTGAGAGGATTCTGGGAAGGTGACCTCAGTGGGCTTGTCAGTGAGATACTCCAGTGTGAGGAGTGGCGCCCTCTTGTGTTTGTAACTCACACTTGTGCCTCTTGTGGGACATTAAAACAAGAATGTCACCACCTGATAAGCGTAGGCTATCACATGACTTTCTCAATAATCCAGTATATAGCGCCTTTTTGATATTGTTATACACACATGATCTTCACTGATGTCAACACAGGCTCAGAACTCAACCACTGTCCACCACTGTTAGATAGAGTTAAAGAGTCTAATGGCTGTGAGGACTAAAGATCTTTCATATCTGTCCATATTGCAGTTCTGTGATAGCAGCCTACCAATAAACAAACTCCTCTGATTAATTATGGTGGTGTATAGTGGGTGATGTTCATTGTCCATAACAGATAGCAGGTTGCACAGTGTCCTTCTCTCTGCCACCATCACCAGAGAGTCAATTTCCATGTCAGCCACAGATTCTGCTCACCTGATCAGCTTGTCAATACACTTAGCATCTCTATTCTTCAAGCAACCTGCATGCCACAGCGTAGAAGAGAGTACTGGCAGCCACTGACTGATGGAACACCTGCGGGAGTTTCTTACATTCATATGTTAAAGGAGCTCAGCCTCCTGCAGTAGTCCACAACCATCTCCTTGGTTTTGGTGTTCAGCCACAGTTAGTTTGACCAACACCATCCCACACAGTCACTCACCAGACCCCTGTACTCCTTCTCCTGTCCACCCCTGACACACCCCACAATGGCAGTGTCATCTGAGAACTTCTGCACGTGTCATGTCCAAGAGTTGTTACTAAAGTCCCATGTGTTCAGGGTGAAGAGGAAAGGGGAAAGAACAGTCACTCGTGGAGCTCCTGTGCTTCTTATTACAGTCTGCACAGGTCTTCCGACAAACTGGGGTCTTCCAGTGAGGTAATCTGTAATCCAGTTCACCTGTTGTGAGTTCACTCTAACCATGGACAGCTTGCCCCTCAGTAAGATGGCCTGGATGGTGTTGAAGGTGAAGGTAAAGTCAAAGAAAATGACCCTCACAGCACTACATCCTTTGTCAGCATGCAAGTGGGTCTGCTGGAGAACATACAGAATCCACACTCAACTTCTCTCGATAGGCAAATAGGCAAACTGGGGGGGTCTAGTGTGTGAATAACCTGTGGTCTGAGGAGATAAAGAAGTAGTCAGGATCTTCATGATATGGGACGGCCACAGGCGTGAAGTCATTGAGTTCACTAGATCTCACTTTCTTGGAAACCAGGATAAGGCATGAGGTTTTCTACAGTGTGAGGACCCCCCTCCCCCCCACAATATCAAAGGTTCAGGTTAAAGATCGGCTGAAGGGGTTCAGTCTTGGGCATATCTGGGCCAGCTGCTTTCTCAGTTCTCCTCTACAACAACAACAACAACATTTATTTATATAGCACATTTTCATACAAACAGTAGCTCAAAGTGCTTTACATAATAAAGAATAGAAAAATAAAAGACACAATAAGAAAACAAAATAAGTCAACATTAATTAACATCGAATAAGAGTAAGGTCCAATGGCCAGGGGGGACAGAAAAAACAAAAAACCCAGACGGCTGGAGAAAAAAATAAAATCTGTAGGGATTCCTGACCATGAGACCGCCCAGTCCCCTCTGGGCATTCTACCTAACATAAATGAAACAGTCATCTTTGGATTTAGGGTTCTCACAGAAGGGCTTGATGATGATGGTCACGTAGACTTCTGCCTTTTAATCCATCCATCATTGTTGGAGCATCATGAAGCTTTGAGTAGGTGGAGGTGGTGCAGGCCACCACCACAAAGAAACCGGAAAAAGAAACAGAAAAGAGAGTAGGGGTCAGTACGGATTTTAGAGCCACCATGAACAGTTATTATGATGAATTGAACATACAGAGTATCAGGATTAAGTTAAATTAAGTTAAATTGAAGTTTTAGAAAGGCCATGTTAAAGTAATGTGTTTTCAGCAGTTTCTTAAAGTGCTCTACTGTATCAGCCTGGCAAATTCCTATTGGCAGGATATTCCAGATTTGAGGTGCATAACAGCAGAAGGCCGCCCGCCTCACCACTTCTTTTAAGTTTTGTTCGTGGAATTCTAAGGAGACACTCATTTGAGGATCTAAGGTTACGATTTGGAATATAGGGTGTCAGACATTCCGATATATAAGATGGGGTGAGATTATTAAGGCTTTATAAACCATAAGCAGTATTTTAAAGTCAATCCTGAATGACACAGGTAACCAGTGTAGTGACATCAAAACTGGAGAAATGTGTTCTGATTTTCTTTTCCTAGTTAGGATTCTAGCAGCTGCATTCTGCACGTTGCAAACGATTTATGTCTTTTTTGGGTAGTCCTGAGAGGAGTGCGTTACAATAATCTAGTCGACTGAAAACAAACGCGTGAACTAATTTCTCAGCATCTTTCAATGATATAAGAGGTCTAACTTTACTTATGTTTCTTAGGTGAAAAAATGCTGTCCTAGTGGTCTGATTAATATGCGATTTAAAATTCAGATTACTGTCAACAATCACCCCTAAGCTTTTTAACTCCGTCTTGACTTTTAATCCTAATGTATCCAGTTTGTTTCTAATAGCCTCATTGTATCCATTATTGCCAATTACTAAGATATTAGTTTTCTCTTTATTTAACTTGAGAAAGTTACTATTCATCCATTCTGAACCTCATCAGCAGTGATGGTGTGAGAAACAGTGGATAGAGAAGAAGGGGGGCTATTGACACATCCTGATATGCTGCCTCCCTGGTAGGGGGGAGAGGGCTACATGATCTATACTGGCAGCTTTGAGGTGGGGTGGGTGAGTAGCTCCACATGGTTCTCTGCTATACAGCTGCTCCTTGGCTTATAAACTGTGATGGTCTTCATACCATCCCTATTTTTCTGCAGCACATGCTCTTCCTTCTTCCTGTAGGACTCCTTAGCCTCCATTAGTTGAACCTTAAGTTCCTTCTGTACACTCCTGAGCTCTGCCTGTTCCTTGTTTTTGAAAGTTCTCTTCTTCTTGTAAGAAGGCCCTTAACATCACTGGTAACCCAGGGCTTATTATTAGCAAGCAACTTATAGTTTTAACAGGAGTAACAGTGTCACCCATACAGAAGTTCAGGTACTCTGTCACACAGTTTGTAATCCCCTCAATATCCTCTCCATGTGGTTCCTGCATTCCAGTCATTTGACTCAACGCAATCCCTAAGAGCATTTCCAGCTTCAGGAGACCATTTGTGTAGTAGTGGGTTGTCATTGAACCTGCAGCTTGTACTGAGGCTGTAGGTACACCAGATTGTGGTCAGATTTACCCAGTGGGGGGAGGGGAGTCGCTTGGTAAGCATCCCTCATATTTGCATATAGAAGGTCAATTGTCCTGTTCCTTCTGCTGGGACAATCAACATACTGAAAGAGTGAAGTCAGATTCGAGTCCAGTGTAGTATGATTGAAATCAACAGAAATGGCAATGAAAGATTCAGGGATTGCATCTGAAGTCTCACGGTGATTAAGAGTATGATGTTACATGGCGGATGACATAAACAGTGACTACGATAGCATGAGAACTCCCTGGGCATGTAGTATGGATGAACACCCACCACTTACAGTTCAATGTACCAAGAGCAGATTGTTTCCTTAACTGTTACATGTCCTGGGTTACTCCATCCGATAATAATACATACTGTGAGTCCCCCACCTTTGCTTTTGCCACAGCGTTTAGTGTCCCTGTCAGCTCCTTTCGATTGTGACCCCAGAACGTCCACACTCACATCAGGAATGTTATTGGTTAGCCACATCTCCGTCAGACACCACGATAATGATTAAATATAACACAAGAGGAATTACAGTAATAATATTTGAAAACAATACATGATAATACACACTTCTAGCATATTCATTTGTAAAGAGGAATAATTTAATATAAATACAAATTAAAGTAATACAACTTAAAAGAATATATAAGGCATACATCTCTGGGGCTCTGTAGCTTGAATTTTTATATGGGCCCCTTCACAATCAGCAACAAGATAAATTAAAATTTTAAGTAATATTCTGTATTGAATGCCACTATTTAATTATTGTCATAATGTTTTAAAGCCCCTTCTCATACAGCAGACACCCAATCAAGTGGGTGGACTAAAGTCCCATCTTAGCCCTAAAGGTTAAACCTCATTACTTTCATAGTAGATCTGCCCCTGTATGCAATAGAAATGAATTATCAAAGCCAAATACATAGAAATATAAAGAAATAATAAACAAGGAAGAAAGAAAACAATTTTAAAATGATGATGAAGACAACTAATAATAGGTAAAAGTATACAGTTATAATAAACTATATATAAAGTGATAGATAAATCCAGATATAATGGACATAATTAAGGACAATACACATAATCCAAACAGACAATATTGGTCTGCTGATATGGTGACTGGAGGACAGACCTGCACAAGTTGCTTTGTAATGTCGGGGTACCAACTGGCTGTCCCCCTTTAATGAAGTCAAATGAAACAAAACAAAAGTGGATGTGATGGCCCAACAAAACACACCTTTTCTGACCAATAGACAAATTTAGTTTGCAGTTGTCTGAACATGATGGCGCTTGCTTCATGTTGAGTTTCTGGATCCAACTACAGACTTCATCCTCTGGGGGGTCAGCAGCTTTTCAAGAGTCCCACCAGAAGGACAGGGGCAGCTCTGGGCACTGCGGCTGAGTCAGTTCCCCTCATTTGGTTTCTTCTCAGAGCTGCAGGTGGATAAGGAGAGACAGTCAGTGTGAGCGCCCCCTCTCGTCTCAGAGTGGTATCACTTACCTCACAGAGACAGGAAGGTCATCTCCAGGTGAGGACACATGTGTGACAATACATAGAACTGGCCTGCTCATGTGTTTGCACTACTTATATTGCTGCATTCAGCGGCACTTTGAGAATTGATTCTCATTACAGCTGCATTTGCACTTCATTTTTGTTCGCTTGTCTTGACAACAACAACAATATTTACTTCTAGAACACATTTTCATACTAGTGATGTAGCTCAAAGTGCTTTGCATAATGAAGAAAGAGAAAAAAGACAAAATATAAAAATAAAATTAGGGAACACTAATTAACATAGAATAAAAGTAAGGTCCGATGGCCAGGGAGGACAGAAAAGATAAATAAATCTACAGGGGTTTCAAGGCCACAATACCACCCACCCCCCTCTAGGCATTCTACCTAACATCAATGATCTCAATCAGTCCTCATTGCATTCAGGGTTCACATGGAAGAACTTGATGATGACACTCATGTGGACTTCTGGTCTTTAATCATCAATGTAGGGACATCACCGTGCTTTGATTAGGGGTGGTGACACAGATCACCACCACATAAAACCAGAAAAAGAACAGAAGAGAAAGTAGGAGTTAGTACAGATTTTGGAGCCACCATGAATAATAATGATAATTAATTGAATATACAGAATATAAGGATTAAACTAAGATGAAGCTATGAGAAAGCCATGTTAAACTAATGAGTTTTCAGCAGTGTTTTAAAGTGCTCCACCGTATTAGCCTGGCGAATTCCTATTGGCAGGCTATTCCAGATTTTAGGTGCAGTACAGCAGAAGGCCGTCTCACCACTTCTTTTAAGTTTAGCTCCTGGAACTCTAAGCAGACACTCATTTGAGGATCTAAGGTTACGATTTGGAGTGTAAGGTGAAAGAAATTCTGAAATATAAGATGGAGTGAGATTATTTAAGGCTTTGTAAACCATCAGCAGTATTTTAAAGTCAATTTTAAATGACACAGGTAATCAATGCAGTGACATCAAAACTGGAGAAATGTGCTCAGATTTTCTTTACCTTGTTAAGATTCTAGCAGCTCCATTCTGCACTCATTTTAAATGACTGATGTCTTTTTGGTAGTCCCAAGAGGAGTGCGTTACAGTAATCTAGCTGACTGAAAAAAACGTGAACATTTTTCAGCATCTTGCAAAGTTATAAGGGATCTAACTTTTGCTATATTTCTTAAGTGAAAAAATGCTGTCCTAGTAATCTGATTAACATGTGATTTAAAATTCAGGTCACAGACAATAGTTACCCCTAAATTATTTACCTCCGTGTTGACTTTCCAGCCTTACAGATCAAGTTAATTTCAAATATCCTCATTATATCCATTTTTACCAATCACAAATATTTCTGATTTCTCCTTATTTAGTTTGAGAAGATTACTACTCATCCATTCTGAAACACAAATAAGACATTGGGCCAGTGAAACAATACAGTCTGGGAAGACCCCTGTATCTAATGATGAGTTTACGATGTCAAGAATATTCTCAATTAGCAGGCCAGAAATTTCTTTGAAAAAACGTGTAGGTATTGGGTCAAGGACACAGGTGGAGGATTTCAGTTGAGAAATGATTTTATATAACTCAGGTAAATCTATCCAGGTAATTTAATTTGGAGAACCAGGGATTAAGAGGATCAGTATTGGGGAGATGTACTATATTATTTAAAAGATCAATCATTTTTTAATTAAAAAATACAGCAAAAGCTTCACAAGTTTCAGGTCTAAGTGGCTGAGGACAGAAGTGTCACATGTCACTCTTGTCCTCCATGTCCATTATGTTGTTACTCCTAAAGTCAGGCCCGGTGTTTGTCCTTTTAAACCAACAGAGTGTCATCGTCATCATCTAATTATTGTGACATGAGGACAAGTCCATCGTGACAAACAGATGAGTGTTAAGCTCTGCAGTGACAAGAATGTCTAACAGTTGTCTTTGCATGATGTCGTACAAATCAGACAAAATGTCTACACATCCTGAGTCCTGAATGACACAAAGAAACCCCACTTTGTCACCTTCTATAAGTCCATGTGGCCTCTCAAATGCAGGACGCTGTCAGTCTCATTTCTTTGAGGTTCATGTCCAATACTAATGTCCGTGTGTCTGTTTCAATGACTTCTCACCTGTCAGTACAGTATGAAGGCAGGAGACCCTCTCAGGTGTTTGCTTCCTTATTTATAAGAACAGCGGTGGTCTCGGGTTTAAACAGGCTCAGTGAAAAGTAAAAATGCCAGCAGTCATTGAGCCTCTGAGCTCTGTGGCCTTCTGTCTGTCCCTCCTCATGTCCTCTCTTCTCTTTCTTTATCTCCATAGCCTGTCTTATTGTCGTCTCACCTCCAGATGTTCCTCATCGCTCTCCTCAGTCCTCTCTTCTCCACACTCACAGCTGACTGAACTGAACCTGAGCGGAAACAACCTGGGAGATTCAGGAACTGATCAGCTGTGTGAGGGTCTGAGGACCCCAAACTGTAAATTAAAGACACTGTGGTGAGTAAACAGGGTGAGGTGTGTGGGATTATGAAGTCACAGCTGATGGACTGATGGACGGACTGATCAAAGGACACTACATGGACTTACTGAAGGAAGGAGAAGGAGAGGCAGTTGGATGAGAAGGACAAAGAGCTGTGGACAAGTGGAGCTGGACATAGGTGACAGACATGGAGGACAAAAAAGATAATGAGAGACAACTGAAGGAGAACAAAGAGGAGGAGGAGTGTGAGATGAGCTGAGAAAAGGTGGACAGACAGAGGGACAAGGACACAGGGAGGAGAGGTGACAGGATCAGGACAGCAGGCAGAGTGAACAGGAGGAGAGGATGGACAGGGTTATGGGGGTCACTTGGAACTAACAAGACAGAGAAGAGTCGATATCAGTGGACAGGGTGGTGAGGGGACAACAAGAAGAAACAAGAGGACAGAAAATGAGAGAAGGCCTGAGACTGAGGAGGAGTGGCAAAGAAAATAATAGAGAGAGAGACTGAACATTAATTTAAGAGAGCAGGACACAGGAAGTGACCACAGAGGGGTCAACACCATGTCACCCGGACAGACCACCTTCTGTTGTGATTGCTCTAACAGCACAATATAACAAAGGGGTGAGGACTCTAAATAGCCCACCAAACAAATGTCACCCCCAGGCAGACCCACTCCAGGCAAACAGGAGGCTTCAGGCCTGACTAGGCCTCACAAAGGAGCTCAGGCTTTTAAATTCAAAATAAAATCAAAAAGAGTCTCAGAGGCGTGAAGTGAGTCTGACCAGAGGGAGAACCGTGAAAACTCCAGCTGGAGCAGAGACAAGTCCAGAAGTGGTCTTCATAAAAGACGAGGTTTATTAACTAAAGAGCCAAAGGGGCTGCCAAAAGCAATCCAAAGCTAACAACATTCAAAAAGCACAAACTGTAAGAGAATCCGAACTCAAGAGCCAAAGGTTCAAAGTCAATAATCAGAATTAAAAACAAAAGAGTAAAAAACTCACAAAGACCACCAAACAGCAGAGAGTAGTCAACTGAGCCGCAGCCTTTAGAGAGTTGGGGGGCAGGTGGTCCTGTGTCTTGGGATCAAACCACAAAATACAAGGAATGTGAGAGAAGTGCAAGAAACACACAGAGATACAAAGTAATAACTGAATAGAATAAAAATAACAGATAGTACAGAATTATACAAATAATAAATGAACAGAACAATGTTATAAAAACAATTAAGGAGAATACAAAAACTGTTATTTTATTATTATTATTATTATTATTATTATTATTATTATTGATATATCTGGCACCTGACATTGTGACTGTGTTGCTCTCATTCTTCATTTGTCTCCAATCTTTGTCAAATGAGATGACGCCTTACCAATCTGTGACGTCTGTGTGACTGATGGCCTTTGCGGTGCAACAATTCAAACCCAAGTCCATTGATTTTCATATTTGTAACATTTTGTTTGATTATTTCTGAAATTATTAATAAAAGCCTTGTAAAGACCCCACCATCTGTATTCCACCCCCTTACTGTCCACTGGCCTGTCCTAACTTTTATAAAACAGACATCATTGAAAAGGCATGACATAAAGAAATGAGCTGCTGTTGTGACAAATTCAAACTGTGAGGACACAAACATGTCACTCTTGTGAATCCCCACATGTCCCATGAAGTCAGCTGATAAAGTGCTGCGGATTTCCTTTGCTGTCATTTTGATCAAATCACTTATGGGCAGAGCTGGGAATGGACAGCAGTGGTCAGCAGTCATGGGGGTCTCTTCACAGTCTACTCAGGCCACCTCTGTGCCCACTGGACTGGACTTTGGGATGCTGACAGCCCATTTGAAGCTCGTCCTCCAGCTTTATTGCAAATTAGTAGAAGGAATAAGAAAATTGAGCTCAGCACCACTGAGGTGTTTAGTGGACAAAGGTCAGCTGGTCAATGTCACCGATCAGTATGTGAGGTCTGAGTGGCCGAGGACAGAAGTGTCACATGTCAGTCTTGCTCTCCATGTCCATTATGTCATCACTCCTAAAGTCAGGCCCAGTGTTTGTCCTTTTAAACCAACAGAGTGTCATCGTCATCACCTAATTACTGTGACACGAGGAGAGTCCATCGTGACAAACAGCTGAGTGTTAAACTCTGCAGTGACCAGAATGTCTCACAGTTGTCTTTGCATGATGTCCTACAAATCAGACAAAATGTCTACACATCCTGAGTCCTGAATGACACAAAGAAATCCCACTTTGTCACCCTCCCTCACCATTGTCACCTTCTACAAGTCCATGTGGCCTCTTAAGTGCAGGATGCTGTCAGTCTCATTTCTTTGAGGTTAATGTTCAATATTAATGTCCGTGTGTCTGTTTCAATGACTTCTCACCTGTCAGTACAGCATGAAGGCAGGAGACCCTCTCAGGTGTTTGTTGACTTACTTATAAGAACAGCGGTGGTCTCGGATTCAAACAGGCTCAGTAAAAAGTAAAAATGTCAGCAGTCATTGACCCTTTGAGACCTGTGGCCTTCTGTCTGTCCCTCCTCATGTCCTCACTTCTCTTTCTTTAACTCCACAGCCTGTTGTTATGTCATATCACCTCCGGATGTTCCTCATCTCTCTCCTCAGTCCTCTCTTCTCCACATTCACAGCTGACTGAACTGGACCTGAGCAACAACAAACTGGGAGATTCAGGAGCTCATCAGCTGTGTGAGGGTCTGCGGACCACCAGCTGTAAATTAAAGACACTTTGGTGAGTAAACACGGTGAGGTGTGTGGGATTATGAAGTCACAGCTGATGGCCTGATGGACGGACTGATCACAGGACACCACTTGGACTGACTGAAGGAAGGAGAAGGACAGGTAGTGGGACAAGAAGGATAAAGAGCAGTGGACAAGTGGAGCTGGACTGCAGTGACTGACAGGGAGGACAACAAAGATAATGAGAGACAACAGAAGGAGAACAACAAAGGGGAGGAGTGTGAGATGAACTGAGAAAAGGAAGAGCAGAAAAGGTGGACAGACAGAGGGACAAGGACACAGGGAGGAGAGGTGACAGGATCAGGACAGGAGGAGAGGGTGGACAAGGTTATGGGGATCACTTGGAACTAACAAGAAAGAGAAGAGTCAATGTTAGTGGACAGGGTGGTGAGGTGACAACAAGAAGAAACAAGATGACAGAAAATAAGAGAAGACATGAGAGTGAGAAGGAGTGGGAAAGAAAATAATAAAGAGAGACTGAACAATAATGAAGAGAGCAGGACACAGGAAGTGACCACAGAGGGGTCAACACCATGTCACCTGGACAGACCACCTTCTGATGTGATTGCTCTAATAGTACAATATAATAAAGTGGTGATGCCTCTAGAATAGCCCACCAAACAAATGTCACCCCAGGCAGGCCCACCGCAGACAAACAGGAGCACAAACTGTAAGAGAATCTGAACTCAATAGCCAAAGGTTCAAAGACAATAATCAGAATAAAAAACAAAGAGTAAAATACTCACAAAGACCACCAAACAGCAGAGAGTAGTCAACTGAGCCGCAGCCTTTAGAGAGTTGGGGTGCAGGTGGTCCTGCATCTTGGGATCTAACAACAAAATACATGACAGGACTGTAATATGCTCACATAGATACTCAATAATAACAAAGTTAAATAAAAATAACTGATAATGCAGAATTAAACAAATAATAAATGAACAGAACAATTTTATAAAAAAAATGAAAAACAATTAAGGAGAATAAAAAAAAAATAAAACTGTCAGTAGGAGCCACGGAGGACCCCCAACCTGAGCAGAACACCTTCACTGAGATGAGATGAAACCAAAAGCCCTTCAGAGGATGGTGACCTGACTGGACAGAGAACTGAGTGACCGGCAGGGTGACACACATGTCATGTGACTTAGGGATACTGAGGAGAATTCTTGGAAGTTGACCTGAGTGGGCGTGTCACTGTGATAGTACAGTGTGTGAGGTGGGGTCCTCTTATGTTTGTAACTCACACTTGTGTCCTTCACAGGCTGTCTGGTAATGAAATCAGTGAGAGTGAGAAGAAGAACCTGAGTTCACTACAGGAGGAGCTGAACAGTACTGGACGGCAGGTGAATATTCACACAAATGAAAACTGGACGTGGTGTTCAACTGACCCCAGTGACGGCGCCCCTGTCCAGTCCCTCTAAATTCTTCTCTTTATTCTTTTATAATCCCCTTGTAATGAGTTTATATGTTAAATATGTCACTGTGCTCTGTACAATAAATATTTTATAAATCTGCTTCTTCTCACAAATTCAGCTATCACAAGGCCAGATTTAGCACACAGGGGCTTAGCATTAAGACAAGACAAGAACAACTAGGAAATGGGCATTGTACTATTTCTGTGTGTCAGAGTCAGCATGAAACTGAATCCTCTCTTTGCCTTGTTTGGAATGGCGTGATTTACCTTAGTTAGGGCCTGCAAATGGAGAAAAAGTAGAAAGCCTTGGAACATTGCCCAGCACACCTTTGAAGCTGACGGATGGATGGAAGATTATGCCATCCGATCCTGAAAATCTTTCCAGTGCAGCGACAAAAATGGCAGACTGTATACATTAAGATCTCTCCTCGGTAAAAGTCTTGCTATCTTCATCTGTAATGCTGTGTAAATCATCATTAAAGAAAGCCAAGTTATGTTCTCTTATGTGATTTCTTATCGCCTTATTACTATGGGAGGGATATTGCCTCTTTAATATTATATTTTTATAGTTTCAGGTTACTTAAGATGCTGCAATTTTAAAAGAACTTATTCCAACCAGGGAGCTAGCGCCTCATATCAGAAAACACCCCTCAGCTCTCCTCCACATTCAATAAACTCTCCATGTCTTCTTCTCAGCCTGTGTGCTTCTTCTTTAAACTCACTTGTGTTTCTTCACCCTGTCACTCTGAACTTGTCATTAAACTCCACAAGCTCAGACCAGAGACCCCTGAGTTTCACCAGCCAGAGGACCACATCTGGTGTCACAAAGCCCACCAAGGGGAGCAGCAGGAGCAAACACAGGTGGGCAGTGTGGTTGGAGGGTGATGGAGAGTGAGGCTAATCCTGGCATTAGTGACAAATTCTGGACTGGCACCAGGCCATCACAGGTCAAGCTGATGGAGGTCTGAGCTGAAACCTTATAAACATACTGCTCCTTAACATTATGTGGTGTTGTTTGAACCCGTGTCTGCTCCACTCCTTGTCACTGCCTCATTTGTACACAATTCATGTCATCTTCTGTTTGTGACTGAACAGACTCTACCATGTGATGGTTTGGACTTCTGTGACACCTTAACACACACAAGGCACAGGTCTCTTTGTCTTCTTTGTCACTCCCTACTAATCACCTCACTGTCACCTCCACTCATGTCCTCTTTAGAAAGCAGTGGCATGAACAAGTGAGCAATTTGAAAAGAACAAGAGCAAAAAGAAAAGATGAGGAGAGCTCAGGTCTGCTGGTGTAGAAAGTGTGAGGGACTGACAGCCCACCCAGAGTTGGCTCCAGTGCCCAGTGACCTTGAATTGGTCTGAATGGGTTCAACAAATGGAGGGACACCAAACATAACTGGAAAATAAGAGTGAGTGGAAGAGTGAGTCCAATTACTGAGGGCCTGGATAAGGGAGTGTGAGACCTCAGCGTGAAAGTGGGCTTCACCAGGACAGTTGGACAAGGAGCAGAGTGCAGACAGATGGACTTAAAGTATGACACTCCACCATTGTCCTCCCACTGCTTCAGTTCAGGAAGGCATGATGGACGCCTCTGTCACATTCTCCAGCCCCCCATGCAGCCCCAGACAAGCCCTCTCTCTTCCTCACATAATCCTGCTCTATATCATGGAGGACGCCTTGTGCAGTGTGTGCTGAAGCAGTTAGAAGAAGACCGCTGAGCTGTCAAGGAGAACCAGCTTTATCTTCTCACATTTGCTCCATTCTGCTCTTCTGCTTTAACTGTTGAGATAAACTGCACCTGCTGACACTTTGAACTGCTGGGGTCTTTTTGCAAATTAACATTTTAATTCAGTTTGTTTGACATCCTCATATTCTTTGCATTAATATGTTTTGAATTTTCACAAGTAACCAGCTGACCAAACTATAGTGATTGTATAAATGTAGTATTTGGTTTTCAAAAAAATAAATAAATGAAAACTTTTGATTTTCATGTTTGAATTTTGCTTTAAAACTTTAATTTGAATTCAATGATTTAATTGTAATAAAAATATCCCCCAGCCCAGTTGGCAGAACATCATAGAGTGCATTAGTGCCACCTACTGTGCTGGAGTCTGCTGTAACTTTCAACAAAGAAAAACAAAATCATAAAGTCCAAAGCCTTTTGAACACTCCAATAAGCACTCAGGTTGGTCACTTTGTCTACGCTGTTTTAAAATAAGTGTCACTGTTTTCTTCTGCTGTCCTAAATATCTCAGTTTCTCAGATCAAATCTCCTCTCTCCTCCTGGTGCACAGCACAGCCCTCAATATAAAGAAAATCCCACAGTGTTAGATAAATGCGTTTTCTACAAACACTCGTGTCAAGCGTATTCACTCTGAATAAAGAGCCACTCCGTCCAGCATGTCTAAGATATAATCGTGTTGTAATTCTCATCATTTCCTCCCTTCTCTTACTTCTCACACTCTTATTTCCCAGCACTCTCTCTGTTTCATGAGGGCATCTTCCTTTCTTTTCTTTATCCCAGCTCTGTGACTGAACTGATTTTTTAATGATGGCTTTTTCTTCCCCTTTTACTCCATGCTATCCCACTCCATTTCTAAGGTGTTTTCACACTCGCAGTCTGCTGGCTTTGTGTCGAATCAGCAGAAGATCAGTGACTTTCTTTCAGTCCCCAGTTATTTCTGTTGAGATTCACACAGCAGACTTTCAAGTGAACCACAAGTCACAATAAACGCCCTGTTGATGTGCTGTGGTCTTTCATTGGGCAGAAACAATTTTCTCACAAAAAAAATCATCACAAAGGGTGGACAAGAGCTGATCTTGTGCCCCACTGTATTTGCGGTGATGATGTGGTAAATTTACCAAATGCAGCTTTGTGAACAGATGATGACGACTTGAGAACTACAAGAGGACATGACAGTGATGTGTGACTTCCTTTGCCACAGAAAGCACACGTTTCATCTGGACGACTCCACAGAAGGTGACGAGCTCTGATGAGGACATACACTGATGTGACCACTTCAATTCCATGTTGACAGTGACACTACTACAAGTGTTTAGACATCTCTACTGTCTTTAAGGCTGTAAATATTTGTTAATAACATTCACTTTAGGATGATAAATGTGACTCTTCAAAAGGTCGGTACCCTGTGCCATCCAGCAGTACACAAGGAGGTGAACTCTGTAATTTACATTAAATCCCTTTAAAAATGACTCCATGTTTAAGTTTCACAAACTGACAGTCACATCATCACAAGCCAATTTTAGGATTTTTTGATGTGAATCTCTCCAGTCCGTCTCTGACCCAATCCATTTTTTAGGCTGTGCTATCACTAGTAGGCCAGTGTGGTCTGCTTTCATGACAATGTCCACTTCACATTCACTATGTGGTGTCAAAGTTAATGTGTCTCCAGTGCCCACAGCACACCAGAGGAGAAAATGCAGTGAGAGGACACCAGCTGTGTGTGTCACTATGATGGGTTAAGATGAGGGGCTTTGATTATCAGTTATACATAAAATGAGTTTCTGATCAACTCTAAATGTGGTCTGCTCGACCCGATCACAAGGGGTTTGTGTTTTAAGGCAATCAGCTGAGATCTAATGGTGAGCAACATAAAGAAACTCTGAGGCCGAGTCAGGTGCAATGACTAATCAGATGGACTGCTGTTGTATTTGGTGATTTTTTCTAGCTATGCACATGAAGATTTATTTATTATGTTCAAATAACCAACATTGCAATATAATTTAGTATTACAATAAATTATTCCAATATGTGCAGCATTTCCTGTAGTTACATCAGTCCTAGCCACAGGGGATGCACAAACCAGCGTATTTCTTCATGTTGGTCCCAAGCCTGGATAAATGGGGAGAGTTACGTCAGGAAGGGCATCTGGTGTAACATTTTGCCAAATCAATATGCAGACAGCAATACAAATTTCCAAACCGGATCGGTCAAGTCCCGGGTTAACAATGACTGCCACCAGTACTGTTAGCCAACAAGGTACTGGTGGAAATTGGGCTATTGTTGGCCGAAGAAGAACAAGAAGAAGAGGGATAAGAAGTATCAAGAGGCAGGAGTAGAGGAGTAAGGTAAAGAGAGTGAAACTGAGGGTAGGAACTTTGAATGTTGGCAGCATGACTGGTAAGGGGAGAGAGTTAGCAGATATGATGGAGAGATGGAAGGTTGATATATTGTTCGCGCAAGAGACTAAATTGAGAGGGAGTAAGGCCAGGTGGATCAGAGGTGGATTCAAATTGTTCTATCATGGTGTGGATGGGAGAAGAAATGGAGTAGCAGTTATTCTGAAGGAACAGTATGTCAAGAGTGTTTTGGAGATGAAAAGAGTGTCAGACAGAGTAATGATTATGAAGCTGGAAATTTGAGGTGTGATGATGAATGCTGTTAGTGCATATGCCCTGCAAGTTGGGTGTGCAATGGGTGAGAAAGAAGATTTTTGGAGTGAGTTGGATGAAGTGATGAACAGTGTACCCAAGGGACAGAAAGGGATGATTGGAACAGATTTCAATGGACATGTTGGTGAAGGGAACAGTGGAGATGAGAAGGTGATGGGTAGGTATGGTGTCAAGGAGAGGAATTAAGAAGGTCAGGGGATAGTGGATTTTGCCAAAAAGATGGACACGGCTGTGGTGAATACATATTTTAAGAAGAGGGAGGAACATAGGGTGACGTACAAGAGTGATGGAAGATGCAAACAGGTAGATTACATCCTATGCAGAAGAGCTGATCTGAAGGAGATTGATGACTGCAAAGTGGTGGCAGGGGAAAGTGTAGTTAAGCAGCATTGGATGGTGGTCTGTAGTATGACATTGGAGATCAAGAAGAGGAAGAGAGTGAGGGCAGAGCCAAGGATCAAAAATGGTGGAAGATGAAAAAGGAAGACTGCAAGGTTGAGTTTAGGGAGGTGAGACATGCACTGGGTGGCAGTGAAGAGTTACCAGACAGTAGGGAAACTACAGCAGATGTAGTAAGGGTGACAGCAAGAAGGGTGCTTGGCATGACATCTGGACAGAGGAAGGTGGAAAAGGAAACCTGCTGTGGAATGAGGAAATACAGGAGAGTATGCAGAGGAAGAGGATGGCAAAGAAGAAGTAGGATGGTATGGGAGATGCAGAAAGTAGACAAGAGTACAAGGAGATAAGGCGCAAGGTGAAGAGAGTGGTGACGAAGGCTAAAGAAAAGGTGTATGATGAGTTGTATGAGAGGTTGGACACTAAGAAAGAAGAAAAGGACCAATTGCCTAGACAGAAGAACCGAGCTGGGAAAGATGTACAGCAGGTTAGGGTAATAAAGGATAAAGATGGAAACATACTCACAAGTGAGGAGAGTGTGTTGATCAGATGGAAAGAGGACTTTGAGAGGTTGATGAATGAAGAGAATGAGAGAGAGAGAGGGGGTTGGATGATGTGGAGATAGTGAATCAGGAAGTGCAATGGATTAGCAAGGAGGAAGTAAGGACAGCTATAAAAAGGTTGAAGAATGGAAAGGCCTTTGGTCCAGATGACAAACCAGGGGAAGCATGGAGGTGTTTAGGAGAGATGGCAGTGGAGTTTTTAACCAAATTGTTTAATTGAATCTTGATAAGTGACAGGATGCCTGGGGAGTGGAGAAGAAGTGTACTGGTACTGATATTTAAGAATAAGGGGGATGTGCAGGACTGTAGTATCTGCAGGGGGATAAAATTGATGAGCCAGAGCATGAAGTTATGGGAAAGAGTAGTGGAAGCTAGGTTAAGAAGTCAGTTGATGATTAGTAAACAGCAGTATGGTTTCATGTCAATAAAGAGCACCATGGATGCGATGTTTGCTCTGAGGAAGTTGATGGAGAAGTTTAGAGGCCAGAAGGAGTTACATTGCGTCGTTGTGGACCTGGAGAAAGCATATGACAGGGTGCCTCAAGAGGAGCTGTGGTATTGTATGAGGAAGTTGGGAGTGGCACAGAAGTACGTAAATGTTGTACAGGATATGTACGAGGGAACTGTGACAGTGGTGAGGTCTGCGGTACAAGTGATGGATGCATTCAAGGTTGAGGTGGGGTTACATCAGGGATCGACTCTGAGCCCTTTCTTATTTGCCATGGTGATTGACAGGTTGATAGACGAGATTAGACAGGAGATCCCGTGGACTGTGATGTTTGCTGATGACATTGTGATCTGTAGTGAGAGTAGGTAGCAGGATGGGGAGACCCTGGAGAGGTGGAGATATGCTCTGGAGTGGATTAGAATGAAGGTCAGCAGGAATAAGACAGAATACATGTGTGTAAATGAGACGTAGGTCAGAGGAATGGTGAGGATGCAGGGAGTAGATTTGGCGAAGGTGGATGAGTTTAAATACTTGGGCTCAACATTACAGAGTAATGGGGATTGTGGAAGAGAGGTGAAAAAGAGAGTGCAGGCAGGGTGGAATGGGTGGAGAAGAGTGTCAGCAGTAATTTGTGACAGACGGGTATCAGCAAGAATGAAAGGGAAGGTCTACAGGACGGTAGTGAGACCAGCTATGTTATATGGGTTGGAGATGGTGGCACTGACCAGAAAGTATGAGTCAGAGCTGGAGGTAGCAGAGGTAAAGATGCTAAGATTTGCACTGGGTGTGACAAGGATGGATAGGATTAGAAATGAGTACATTAGAGGGTCAGCTCAGGTGGGACGAATGGGAAATAAAGTCAGAGGGGCGAGATTGTGTTGGTTTGGACATGTGCAGAGGAGAGATACTGGGTATATTGGGAGAAGGATGCTAAAGATAGAGCTGCCAGGGAAGAGGAAAAGAGGACGGCCTAAGAGTAGGTTAATGGATGTGGTGAGATAGAACATGCAGGTGATGGGTGTGACAGAACAAGATGCAGAGGAAAGGAAGATATGGAAGAAGGTGATCTGCTGTGGCGACCCCTAACGGGAGCAGCCGAAAGAAGAACAACAAAAACATTTATTTATATAGCACATTTTCAT
Source organism: Polypterus senegalus (assembly GCF_016835505.1). Classification (NCBI taxonomy): domain Eukaryota; kingdom Metazoa; phylum Chordata; class Cladistia; order Polypteriformes; family Polypteridae; genus Polypterus; species Polypterus senegalus. The sequence continues at coordinate 188,801,983 of NC_053161.1, read as the reverse complement.
GCAAAAAGTAGCTCATAGTGCTTTACATAATGAAGAATAGAAAAATAAAAGTCACTGTAACCCCTCCTGACTACCAGGAAAAAAAATATTGTCCAATCACATTTTTTTTTAACTTCTCTAATCTTTGTAGGGTAATTAGAATACTGAAAACATTTTTTTTCAAAAAAAAGTTTTTATTTTCCAGATATCATGTGTCCACAACAGTGGACATCGGAACGCCATACACGTGAAACTGAATCTTGATGGCAATCAGTTAGTGCCAAAGAAAATACAAAAAAGTCAACATAAGAATGAGTTTAACATCCATAACTGTCAATCATAACTTTTGTTTGTCTGTTTTATTTTGCTTTGTTGTGCTTATTTGGTATGATACTTCAAAAAGCAATTCCCCTTCTTGGAAACACAAAGGAATACTTTGCACTTCGTGCACATCACATATGTTTTGCTCTTGCAGCCAGATCTGCGACACCTTGATGCATGTGTTTCGTCCACCATCTCTGGAAGATGGATGGCGCCATAGTGTCTCAGAGCTGCATTTGGCTGCCGTTTCCACTTTTGACGTGGGGGAGTGTAGTCATCTTCGCTGTCACTTGCGATTCCTGCTTGAGCCCGGGTAATCAACTCCTCACCAAGGAGCAGTTTGAAGTCAAGGAACTTCAGTGGTTTCTTCCCCAGAAACTGGCAGTCACTCTTATACTGAAGCCACGAGTTGGTGATTGCCAAGTCAAAAAAGTGGAATACTGCACGCACTGTCCATTTCCGAGTGCGAGAGGCCATCCTGTAGAAACTCAACATTCGGTCAACCAAGTCCACACCACCCATGTTGGTGTTGTACTCAGCAATTGCCAGTGGCCTTGACACCTGGACAAACCTTTGTCTTTCTTGGACCATCTTCTGCGTGTGTCCTGAGGTTCAATGCCATAGGCAGAGGATGCCATGACAACTGGCTTGTTGTCCAACCACTTTATGACAGCAAGTTCAGGAGGGTTTCGTCTAACTACCATCTCTGATGTCCCTCTTCCTTTCTTTTTGAAGGGCTTATCCCTATGATCTTGCACTCCTTTGGAACCCTGTTATTCATGAGGGTTCCAGTTCCTGTCAGCCCTTTTGTCATCAGGGTGTCGAGGAGGTTGACCGTTGTAAAGAACCTGTCAAAGAACAGGTGGGTTCCTTGGGGAACAGACTCTGCCAAATGAAGAACAGCTTGTTCTCCAATGCCTTTTCCTCCTGTATCTCTGAAAGTAGTCTTGCCTTGGTAGACTACAAAATCCAAGACCAGACCATTTGGTGCAGCCAAGACAAACACCTTCAGTCCAGTTGGGTATGGTTTGCCCGGTACATACTGGCGCACTGGGCAGCGACCAGTAAATGGAACCATTTGCTCATCAATGCACAATTTTCCTGTTCTAGGCAGATTTAGACATCCTTGCCTTACTTTGGTCAAGAGGGGCCTGATTCTCCACAAGAGATCACTTCTTTTTTCATCGTCTGGAACATCAAGGTCGTTGACGATCTTAATGGAATTTCTCAGCTTGTAAAACCGATTTCTGGTCATGGATTCAGAACAAAGTGGAGGAAATAACTACAAATGTCCACTACAGAGGACATTTTTTTAACACTTAAATACTACACTAAAATACAGTTAAAATTATTCAGACAATGTTTAAATGTGTTGTTAAAAGACTTACATTAAATATGCCACCAACATTTCAAGCCAGAATTTGCTCAATAAAAAGTACAATGCACTTACTTTTCCTCTTCCCATAAAATGTGCCTGCAGTGATGGACGCCATTTTCCTTAATGAAAAAGAGAAAGGTACCAAAGCCCCACCCCTTCACATTTGGCATCATTGAAAAGCTCTAAATGTCCTCAGTAGATGGCAAAAGGAGTTAATTCAGTAGTATGCAGTGGGTTGGAGATATTCAGGTTTACATATGTCCTCCAGAGAGGACAAATTTGAACTACTGGTAGTCAGGAGGAAGAAAATAAAATAAGTCAACATTAATTAACATAGAATAAGAGTAAGTTCCAATGGCCAGGGTGGACAGAAAAAAAAAACTCCAGACGGCTGGAGAAAAAAATAAAATCTGTAGGGATTCCAGACCATTAGACTGCCCAGTCCCCTCTGAGCATTCTACCTAACATAAATGAAACAGTCCTCTTTGGATTTAGGGTTCTCACAGAAGGATTTGATGATGATGGTCATGTGAACTTCTGGCTTTTAATCCATCCATCACTGTTGGAGCATCATGATGCTTTGAGTAGGTGGTGGTGGCGAAGGCCGCCACTACAAAGAAACCGGAAAAAGAAACAGAAGCGAGAGCAAGGGTCAGTACAGATTTTACGGCCACCATGAATAGTTATTATGATGAATTGAATATACAGTGTCAGGATTAAGTTAAAGTGAAGTTATGAGAAGGCCATGTTAAAGTAATGTGTTTTCAGCAGTGTTTTAAAGTGCTCTACTGTATCAGCCTGGAGAATTCCTATTGGCAGGCTATTCCAGATTTTAGGTGCATAACAGCAGAAGGCCGCCTCATCACTTTTAAGTTTTGTTCTTGGAATTCTAAGGAGACACTCATTTGAGGATCTGAGGTTACGATTTGGAATATAAGATGTTAGACATTCCGATATATAAGATGGGGCGAGATTATTTAAGGCTTTATAAACATTAAGCAGAATTTTAAAGTTAATCCTTAATGACACAGGTAACCAGTGTAGTGACATCAAAACTGGAGAAATGTGTTCGGACTTCCTTTTCCTGGTTAGGATTCTAGCAGCTGCATTCTGCACTAGTTGCAAACGATTTATGTCTTTTTTGGGTAGTCCTGAGAGGAGTGCGTTACAGTAATCTAGTCGACTGAAAACGAACGCGTGAACTAATTTCTCAGCATCTTTCAGTGATATAAGAGCTCTAACTTTTGCTATGTTTCTTAAATGAAAAAATTCTGTCCTAGTGATCTGATTAATATGCGATTTAAAATTCAGATTACAGTCAACAATTACCCCAAAGCTTTTAACCTCCGTCTTGACTTTTAATCCTATTGTATCCAGTTTTTTTCTAATAGCCTCATTATATCCATTATTGCCAATCACTAGGATTTCAGTTTTCTCTTTATTTAACTTGAGAAAGTTACTATTCATCCATTCTGAGATACAAGTCAGACATTGTGTTAGTGAATCAAGAGAATCAGGGTCATCAGGTGCTATAGATAAGTACAGCTGTGTGTCATCAGCATAGCTGTGGTGGCTCACGTTGTGCCTCGAGATAATCTGACCTAACGGAAGCATGTAGATTGAGAAAAGCAGCGGACCCAGGATAGAGCCTTGTGGAACACCATATTGGATATCATGTGTCTTCGAGTTGTAATTACCACAACTAACATAGAATTTTCTCCCTGTCAGGTAGGATTCAAACCAATTTAAGACACTGCCAGAGAGGCCCACCCATTGACTAAGGCGATTTCTAAGAATGTTGTGATCAATGGTGTCAAATGCGGCACTCAGATGTAAGAGGATGAGAACAGATAAATGGCCTCTGTCTGCATTCACCCGCAAATCATTTACTACTTTAACGAGTGCAGTTTCTGTGCTGTGATTTGTTCTAAAACCCGACTGAAATTTATCAAGAATAGCAGGTTTATTTAGGTGGTCATTTAACTGCATAATGACTGCCTTCTCTAGAACTTTACTTAATGTTAGAGATGAGTGTAAAATTTTCAAGAGCCGAGGGGTCGAGATTATGTTTCTTAAGTAGGGGATTAACTTCTTAAGACAGTCTGGGAAGACCCCAGTATCTAATGACGAATTTACTATGTCAAGAACATTATCAATTAGTACACCTGATATTTCTTAGAAATAATTTGTTGGTATTTGCTGGTAAGAAGAAGAAGACATCAGTTCGATATTGAATCACAGTCATACATCACACAGACAGCTCCAGAGTTCACTTATTAAGACCAACATCTCTAAAAGTTCTCGGTCGTCAGTGAAGAGCGATTAATGTGTACAATTATCGACTACTCTGGACTACATGCTCCAGAGTTCAAAAAGAACAATCAAAATAAACTAGGTGTGAAAATGCTTTTAATTTGAAGTGACTTCTTTGCTTTGATGTTGGCTCTGTTAATCCAAATAATAAGAAATAAGCAGTTATGCTGCAGCTCCTCAGGCCCCACAGATGTAAAGGTTCACCTCCAGATATGTCCACTCTCTAAAATATCTGACCTACGGTTAGAATGCCCCATTGTAATTGCTGATAATGAATTAAAGCATATGAATACAACATCATGTTGCACTTTGTTTATCCATTTCAGGACTATAATAACTGTGGCCATCTCAGGTTGTCTGATAAGCTTCACTAAATGTTAATCTGTAACACAGGAGTAGACACTGAAGTAGCTGTGTGACCAGTAATTGTGTCTTTTGAACTGTCTGTTAAGATTTGTAGTGATTAACATAAATGGAGCCCAGCTCTGTCTGTTCATTAAAGAACTGTTGAACTACAGCCTGGTGACACTGCAGGAGAGGAAAAGAAAAACTCATTCAGCAGCATCAGCTGAGAAAAAAAAAATGAGGGTCCATGATTGGTTAGAACAGAGAAAGTTAAAAATAAAGTCAGATGTGTTCTGTCTTGGAGACCTCGGCTAACTGTCTGCTCACCTGCTCCTGGTCATTTGAAAATGGACTCAATGCTGGGCCATACAATTTGATCAAAGATTCTTTCCATCTGATGAGTCCAATGCTTCTTCATCTCAGATGAATTTTCATACGTAGGAGAGCAGGAGCAGTGGCACCAAGTGAAACATCCAGACATCAAGAAGAGCTATATAACAGAGGAGGATTAATAAAGATTTATAAATAATGTATTACTTTTATTTTTGTACAAATGGCTTACAAACAGAGATGCAGTATGCACTTCCAATCATTAGCTGTAGTCAGGGTACGTTGGACTAAAGTTGTGAGTCTTCAGCCTGAGGCCAAAGGGGCATCTCTAATATTAATGAACAGATCATTTCACAGCTTCACTGCTCTGGAACTAACAACTCGACCACCCACCGTTATTTTATTAATCCTTGGAATATTAATTAGGCCAGCATCTTGAGATCTTAATATGTGCTTCAGTTTGTAAGTAATGACAAGTTCAGGTAAGTAAGCAGGGCCTCAGTCATTTAAGATTTTATATGTTAAAAGGAGGATTTGGCCAGTTCAAGGACTTCAGGACTGGAGTTATGTGTTTGTACTTTCTGGTTTGTGTAATAATTCTTGAAGCAGCATTTTTAATTAATTGACACCTGAATTCATCTTCATCCTCTTCATCTTCTCCTACTCCTATGTGTAGTTGATGTGCTTTATCAACATTCTCTAAATAGCTTGGTCCTGCACCTCCTTACCAGTCAAGCCCTTTTCCTTCAGATCTTCTTTTACTTTATCCACCACCTCCGTTCCCTCACTTTCTCTTCTCATTGGCTTCCATTTCCATCACTGTTTTGCCCACATGTTCATTTTCTCTCCTCATCACATGATAATGCCACATGCTACTTTCCATTACTTTCTTAGATATCTCTCACACTTTTGTTGTACCTCTGATTGTCTCATTTCTTATTCTGTCCTTTTTTGTAATGCTACACATCCATCTCGACATTCTCATTTCTGCCACATCCAACTTGCACTCCTTTACTGTCCATGTCTCAGCTCCACACATCATTGCTGGTCTTACTACTGTCTTAAAAACCTCACCTTAACCTTCACCTTAATTGTTCAATCACACAGTACTCCTGAAACCTTCTTTCAATCGTTTCATCCCCACTGCAGTATATGGCCTATCTCTGCATCTGATTCTCCATCTTGGGCTACCATTGATCATAGACATTTAAATTGATCCACTCTTTTCAACAGCTCTCCCTGCAGACAAACTTCTGAATCCTGATCATCATTTCACCTCATACATTCTGTCTTCTTCCTATTTACCTTTTATCCTCTGTCTTCCAAAGTTCTTCCACTCTTCCAACTTTCTCTCCACTTTGCCTTTTCTGGTGATACACAACACAGTGTCATCAGCACAAAGCCTGCACCAGGGGGATTGGTCTTTTATCCTGTAACTCAACACATCCAACACCAGATCAAAGAGGTAAAGACTTCAAGAAGACACCTGGTGCAGACCTCCTCTAACTGAGATCTTATCTGTTACCCCAGCACTGCTTTTAACCAGAGTCCTCACTCCCTTAAATATCCTGGACAATCCTCACACACTTCTCTGGTCCTCCTTACTCTCTCATACACCTCCAGGCTTCTTACCATGGCACTCCATCATCAGCCTTCTCCACATCATTAAACACCATATGCAGTCCTTTCTGTTCTTCTTGATGCTTCTCTATGAGTGTCTCAATGCAAAGGCTGCATCAGTTGTTCCTCTCCCAGGCATAAAACCAAACTGCTCCTCCCCTATGGTGATATCTTTTCTAAGCTATTTGTTTTTAACTCTTTCTCAATTTTACATTGTGTGAAACATCAGCTTTATCCCTCTGTAGTTTCAACAATCAAAAATGTCGCCCTTTCCTATATAGTGTTCCTCCATCCCTCTGGTATTCTCTCCTGTTCATAGATGTTCTGCATTAGATCTTATAGGACATCTCCTCCCTCTTCTCCTAAACTCTTCCACAGTTCTGCTGGTATTTCATCTAGTCCTGATGTTTTCTTCATTCTTTTCATTGTCTCCTTTACTTCCTCCCTCCTTATAATTGGTAGTAACCCTTCATTTTGGACACCATCCTCAGATACTACTCTTGGAGTTTCTTGATTCAACAGCTTTTAAAAGTACCTCTTCCATCTGTTCCTGATCCTATCATGTTCAATCCAGACCACACTGTGCTCATCTTTCACCTGCTTTATCTGACTAAAATCATTGCCAGCCTTGTTCCTATCATTTGCCGTTCTATAAATCCTTATCTCTCCCTCTTTGGTCTGTAATTTTCAAACACCTTCTCCAAATGCAGGAATTAATTTTGCAGTATCCTGCTTATTTTTTAAAACGAAAAAAACAATGTAATAGGTGTTTTAAATGGCACGCTAAAGTCAAAAATAATGCCCAAAATTACTTAATAATAATAATAATAATAGTTATCTGAGTTTTAGGCATTATTATTTAATTTAATGCATTTGAAAAGAATAGGAAGAAAAAAGAATGATCATGTGGATGTTTATTTAAATAAAAATGAAGTGTAAAGAGGGTCAGAGGAGATTGGGGTCAGTGTGCTGCCACACGGAAGGGACACTCAGTTGTAAAAAGAAGGCTTTGAGAATACAATTGTGAAAGAAAAATAATACACTGAGCTTTCCAATTCTTCTGTGATGCTTTTTTAGCTGATTTTGGAGACATCACTGGTATTTTATAAAACTCCCGTACTTAATGTGATTTATGACTAGTGACGGCTTGTTATTTATGAAAAATGTTAGTAAGTTAGTGCATGATATCACACAAACATAGCTATTTGTACTGACTAGCATGTGTCCGAATAATAAAGGAGTGTATGTGTATGCAAAAATGTTGTAGTATGAATGAAAATATGAGTGTTCTTGGAATTTCTTTGTTTATTTAAGGTTATCAACCTGCTACTAATCCTGTTGTTACTATTGCAACTTCCATCCATCCATTATCCAACCTGCTATATCATAACTACAGGGTCACAGGGGTCTGCTGGAGCCAATCCCAGACAACACAAGGCAGGAAACAAACCCCGGGCAGGGCGCACCAGCCCATCACAGGGTGCACACACACATTAGGGACGATTTGGAATTGCCAATGCCCCGAACCTGTATGTCTTTGGACTGTGGGAGGAAACCAGAGTACACAAGGAGAACATGCAAACTTCATACAGGGAGGACCCAGGAAGCAAACCCAGGTCTTTTTACTGCAAGGCAGCAGGGCTACCACTGTGCCACCGCTCTTGCAACTTGTTCATCATCAGGCTAAAGGCCTTTTTCAAGTTAAGGCAGACACTGATGCAGTAAACCCAGATGACTTGACAATAATAATAATAATAATAATAATAATAATAATAATAATAATAATAATAATAATAATAATAATACATTTTATTTATAAAGTGTCTTTCTCATGCATACTAATTCAACAGTAACATTTATTTCTGTTTCACAACTTCCCATGAAGGATGCTCTCAAAGTGGTTTGCAACATGTCAGTGCAGTAGTGACATGCAAAGAAAAACAAATTACATTTAGAAAAGAATACTAAGGAATAAATAACAAACAAAAGATGAATAGAAAATGCACACTAACATAGAAAAGATGTATAATTAAGAGAAGTAGAGTCCTTAAATAGAAAATTGTTTTTAAGTCTGTAAATGACAGAAAAAAAAAAAAACAAGGGTCCCAGGCCAGAAGACCTCCGAGCGGCCACTGGGCAGTCTGCCTGACATAAATGTTCTAAGTTGCTCTTTATTGGTTCTTTTCAGGCTTCATCTTGGTTGATCTGATGCGGCAGGTCTTGTGATGAGTTTCATTCAGACATCACAGGCATCTGCACAGAACCTTGATCAGGTGGTGTTGTTGGCGTAGAAAAGAAAACAGAAATATAAAGATTAATGAGTGCAAATTCACTAAAGAGAATGACAGTTCTGTGCATAGCTAGGGTATCAGGAGTAGAAGTAAACTAAAGCTTTACAAAAGAAAAATTTAAAATGTGGGATTTTTGAAATGTTCCTCAGTGTTAGCCTGCCGTATCTCTATTGGTAACTTATTTCAGATTTTAGATGCATAACAGCAAAAGGCCGCCTCACCGCTTCTTTTTTGCTTGGCTCATAGAATTATAATCAGACCACTATTAGAAGATCTAAAGCCATGACTTGGAGTGTAGGGGGGCAGACACACCAAAATATAGGAAGGGGCGGATTATTAGAAGCTTTATACACCATTCATAATATTTTGAAGTTGATTCTAAAGGACACGATTAACTAATATAACGATGCTAAGACTGCTGTGATGTGCTCAGATTTTCTTTTTCTAGTTAAGATTCTTGCTGCTATATTCTGAGTGAATAGAAGAGGACTGATGTCTTAGGTGGTCCTGCTAGAAGTGCATTAAAGTAATCTAGTCGACTAAAAACAAAAGCTTCAGTTAATTTCTTAGCATCTTAAAATGGTATAAGAGGTCTAACTCTTGCAAAGTTCCTTAAGTAACTGTGTAAAGTCATTAAAATGAGTTGAGGTGTGTGAAAGTTTTGATTTGTGCTAAGAAACTCCAGAAATACAAAAAACATCAAAGATTTAAAGGTGAAACAAACTCAGCTGATCATTAAAATAAGTAGGTGGCAGGAGATACAAGGACGTTGAATGCTCACTACATGACTTGTAACTAACTTTGTAACTTTAACTTTATTCTCCCATTGTGGGAAAGTCATTTTTTTTCATCAATAAACTTACATAGACATGATTTTTAAATATAATAAGACTAGGAAGGAGAAAATACAGTATAAGGGACAACATATATCTGAATCCAAACATGCATACCTAAATTAAACATCCATACACACAAATGAAAATACAAATAATAAAAAAAAATATTATCTTTATTATTATTAAAGGGATCAAGAAGTTTTATAAGTTGGTATTTGTGGATTAATAAAGCCGTGGAAACACACAGTTTTCTTACCGTGTCTGTCTTAAAGTTTCATGTTATGTAACTGTAACTGTGGAAATATATAAAACGTGAAGCCCCAAGGACTGGTCATGTATAAATTATTGCAGCAGCCTCATGTTGTTTTTATTTATGATCTGCCATCCCACCTGTTTCATTATTTGACTTTGCTACATTTTTTCTCAGACTGTCTTGTAAGCCCTGTGCTTAACCCACCCAGAGGACCTGGAACACTGATTTTGAGGTGTTCATCCCCTAGAGAGTTGTCTTCGCCATGGCTTGTCCACTTTAAAGAGATAGTGGAAATGGGAAAATATGTGCAAAGTAACAAGAGATGATGTTTTAGCCTTCAATGATTGTACCTGACCTAAATCTTCACCAGGGTGTTAAGTTTAAGTAAAGTTATGGCAGCCCATTCTTGCTCCATCTTAAATAACAGCAGAAGGTTTCTATTGACTTTATCACATACTGGCTCCTTCTACGGGATTTACATCTTTACTGGTAGAGGCTGATCACTTCTCTACATATATTAATTTCATTCCCCCTAAAAACTTCCTTCAAGAAAGGAAATTCCTGAAGTTTCTCTTGTGTATTGCGTGCTTACATGGGTTTCCTTAATCAATCATTGCAAATTGTAGACCACAATTTATGCCTCAGTTTTGGAGAAGTCTTTGTGATTGCTTGAGTGGTACTGTCAACTTAATGCCTGGTTATCACCACGAGGCCGATGGTCAAACACAAAGAGTTAAGGGTTTAGAGAAGTTTCCCACTCCAATCAGGATTCCATGTAGGAATTCTCACCTCTATCTGAATGTGTTACTCAAACTGCATTGAGAATATCACCATTGGATTGGATTGTAAGCATCTTGGAAAGCCTGCTGGAAGATGTTGGAAGATTTTCATTTTGATATTTCAAACTAGCACTGTGGTCCTTTCATCTCACATTTTTCTCTCTGTCATTCCCTCCATGTCACCTTTCTTATAAATGTCACATTACTTTAATTATTTTCATAGGTTTTGAGATGGATTTTGGGGGAATATGGATTATATTTTTATACCACAGAAATGAAATCTGTGCAATAAAACAACCATGTCAGATTTGTGTCGAGAAGAATAAAAAATAGAAACATAAATATTATTATCATAAGGGCATACTGATACTCCATGTTTTGACATAACAAGATATAAAAGGGTTAGAATAATGATTTTTATACCATGTGCAAACAAAGATTCATGATATTTAAATATATGTGGTGTGTTAAAAGGGATATAATATTATTAGATGAGATTATTACTGTAGATGAGATACACCTTGTAAATGAATAAAATATGTAAAGAAGACCGCAGAGCTCATAATGCAATGGCTGACTCTGTGAGTGACGTTACATCTGACAGGAGTTTCACACGAGCTGAAGTGTTTGTAGACAGGAATGTCAGCAGATGCTGAACTGTCTGCGCCCTGATGGGCGTTACACCAGTGGTTCTCAACCTGTGGGGTGGGCCCCCCTAGGGGGTGCGCAAAGATGTAAAAAAAAGAAAACAAGAATCGAAAATATGAAAAATACATCTATTGAAACCAAAACAAATTAACTTAAACTACATTCTGATACTAGAAAAATAAATATAGAGTTAGATAAATGTTGATAAAGGTTAAGTAGGTATAATAAATTATGCATCTATGATATATCATTAATTAAAAAAGAACAAATTGGTATTAGTGGGCTCCTTTCAGAAAAACGTTGGAAGCGATTAAAACTGTTATGAAAACTCGGGTCGCAAATACTTAAATGTTGAGAAACGCTGCATCACACACATTGAGAGTAAATGTTCATCTAGTGCCACAAGTGTGGATTGTATGAGCTGACCACTCTGAAACACTGTGTGTGTTTGTGTGGAGATATAAAACAAATGACTGGGGGGTTGTCTTGTGAGGATGACTATAAGTGTTGTTGTATTAGGAACAAGACCAATGGCAGGTGATCTGTTCCTTGACTTTAGCAGGGCATAACTCTTGGTTCATATAAGATATGAGACTAAATGTGTCATCTCGTTTTACCAGCATATAAACTGTATACAAGAGTGTCTTTGGGGACACCTTTTATTCTCTTTTCATTTTACTTTTGGACATTATTATTAAGTTTGTCACTTACAACAGCATTCCAGTGATCAGAAGCAACTTTGCTGGCTCAGGAAGAAAAGACTCCTAGCTCTGTAACTGCTTGAGGGAGCCCACCTGACATGAAGCCTGCTGTGTGGAAATTAAACTGTTAAGGCTGTGTGATTTCATTTAATTAAGCCCTAGTGTTTGATAAGTGTTGCTTCTCTGAAGAACAAACCTGTGTATGTCAAATTGACATAAAGTTTGTTTTTACGTCACTGACATAAACCTTGTATTCACTGACACAAGTCACCGAGACATTAGCGGTTGCTTTAATATCTGATTCACATCCTGTAGGTCATCTTTGTGTGGCACTCACAGTGGTGGACAACCTGAGTGAAGCCAAATGAAAGGTCCAGACTGTAATTTGTAGGTCCAGAAGTGTGCAGCCTGTCACTGCTGAGGGTCCTAGGGGTGAGTATTGCAGGGTGTGCATGTAATGGAAGGGTTAACATGCTAAGGTATTGTTTGGGGGGCATTTCTTGTCACCAATTATGAAAAGAAACTAAAAGGTTTGTGTCCTGCTCTGTATTTTAATCACTGGCCTCATTGAGCTCAGATGCTAATGTTTGTTACTGTTACTGTTGTGCTGTGTTGTAAATCTAAACAAGAGGACATGTTGCAAACAGAGACGTCTACACGTTTCACCAGTTCATAATGTAATGTTACTACAGTGTTGATCAGAAGGTCACATATATGTTACAAGAACGCCACTTGGCAATGTTGCAGTAACATTACAATGGAAAGTTCTTTAGCTGTTTTCAGGACTTTATCTGGAAATGTTAGCAGGTAACCATTTAGGGACCTTTAAAGATGTCACTCTAGGTCAGTTTTAAAATTGGTTCAACAGTTCAAACTAAACTTGAAGCATTTTTTGATTATTTTCACCTCGTTAATAACGCCATGCCTTTCAGCAGTGAGTTTGAAAGACTCTCCCTGGCTTTCTTATAAATAAATAAATAAAGAAGTGACTAGGGAGGGATTACAGGCATTGGATTAAATTCTTAACATTCTTAACAGCAGTTCTATAAATTCGTCACGTCATGAATTTACCTTCCATTACATGGATGGACTGGCTATTAGGACTAGTGGGTCAAACCCCGCCACTCTCTCCCTGTGTTGTACAGTCGAGTCACGAGATGTCAGGTCAAGAGAGACAGAGAGAGACGTGATTGGCGCACTCTACCTCGTCTGTGTCCCTGTCCAGTCACGTGATCTTACTAACTCTCAGCAGTGATGCTACTCTCACTACCCAATCCTAATTCATGTGTATTGAAAGCCTACTTCATAAAACACTTTTCAGTGCTGCCTGATCTGTTTTATGTATGCGTGAACAATTTACAGTGTGTGTGATGTCATAACTGAGCTGATGTGACACACTGCCTATTGTCTGACCCAGATGCTGTTCTGATTGTGGTTGGCTTTATTTCAGACTTCAAGATAAAGCCAAAATAAAAATTTCAAGCTTCCTTTAAATATCTGAATGGCTGATCTAATTTAAATAAAATGGTACACATATAGTAGTTTAATGGCAAAGTATTCAACCTGCATATTTCAAACATCTATAAATAGTTTGACCTCATATGTTTTCCCATTGGACTCCTTCCATCTGCTGTACCGCCGTACTAAAACTATTCACAACAAACACATTGAAGGTGAAGTTCAGTTTAATTTCAGTTACTTACTGTCAGAATACAGACATGAGCTTTTTCAATTTCCTTCGTGTTGCACTTAATTTCCTTATTAGAGCTCTGTCATCTTTTTGAAGTTGGGATGATTAAGTTTACACTTGGAAGCCTGGCAGAGTGAAATTAATGTGACTTATAAATATTCACAGATAAAGCAATAACTAGTAATAAAAAAACAGAAAAAAAAAATCACCCAGCTTGTACAGTAGCTGATGTTTGCTCAGGTTGAGACATTTTCGCGATGTTTTACAGAAACTCTTGAGCCCTTCAGCTAATTAGGTACATCACTTTTTGTAAGTGGAGATGAAGTGAGCCTCGCTGTTGGCAGGTTAGCATTGACTACTCCCATTGACTAAAAGGAATAAGTTTGACGCTTAGTGCACTGCTTTCACTCTGATATGATTTTGTCAGTGATAACACACAAGAATACTGACAAAAAAAGTCCTAATCATGATTATTCACATTGTTTCATTACACTTGATAAAGAAAACATTTACAGTTATTTGCTTGGCAGAAACTTTTATCCAAAGTGACTTACAAGGAGGAGCGCAGGGTTGGCTATTTGTACTGTGAGTGCCCCTGGAGCAATTGCAGGTTAAGGGCCTTACTCAAGAGCCTAATGGAGTAGCATCCCTTCTGGCACTGCCAGGATTTGAACCGACAACCTCTGAGTTACCAGCCAGGCTCCTTTAGCCAGAGAAACAAAAACAACCCTGAAAACTGACATCACTCCAGTTAGGTGAAAAACAAAAAGAAACTTATTTGAAACGGCATTGAAATGTTTCATTTCATGTATTTGTTTGTTTGTCTGTTTAAACACCATGAAATACAAAGTCAGCATAAATTTTATAATGGGAAGGGAGAACCTGCAAAGTGGCACATAGTGAATGAAGAAATCAAAGAGTAGCGGTGGGAGAGTTTGGATATGCCTGATGAGAGCAAGTAGCTCTCCAGAAAATTCAATGTGTACCAAAAACTGCTGGTCCTCAACTGCTATAATATGAGAACTGCCAGACCAATGTAAGTGAAATGCTATTACACATTCTAAATGACATACACACACAACTTCACATTGAATCGCATATATCTGATGAGTGATGTGTACACCAACAAAGAAAACAGACAATGAATTCTTGTATTTTATCTTGTGTTATCTGCTGTGTCTATGAAAACATTACACATGAGCCACATTCACTCACAGAATCGCTTGGTGCTAATTCACATGTTCTCCTGTCCACATGTATAACTGGCTGGCTGAGCACTCTGAATACTGCCAGACACTGTCAGACAATTGGCAGACTTTGTACAGAAGTGGATTCTGCTTTGTGAGTAAAGGCAGACACAGTCATTGGGGAGCAGATGTAGAAATGTCGATGACTTTCAGGAAATGAAAGGCCAACTAATCTGTTGCCTGGAATTCAATTTTAGATAACTGCTGATGTGTATATATATATATATATATAGTAAAAAGTGTTATATAGCGTCCGACCCGGCACAGACCACGCAGAGGCCTGTGTACAAAACACACAGGCTTTATTGTTTTTCTTCACCCGTGGGCGCATGTCTTCCCTGTGACCCACAGGCAATACACAGTCCCAAAGCACAACACACAAACTATGATCAACCCTACCTGGCACCACCACTCCTCCCAGGCAACCTCGTCCTCTTCCTCCCGATTCTGGCCAAGAATGAAGGGAAGTTGGCCCACTTTATAGCCCACCCGGAAGTGCTCCAGGTGCCTGACCAGCTGGTCTTAATTGCACCTCCGGGTGGGGCTGGTAAGTTGTCCCTTGTGGCGGCTGGCTCTCCGCAGCACCCCCTAGCGGATACCCCATCTCCCAACCGGGCTGTGGTGGACTCCATGTCCCATGGAGCCACGCGGGGAGACTGAGGAAGGAACCACGGCCAGGGAGACTGCCCCCAGGCGCCCCGGGGAAGGTATTGCACTGTCCATGGTGGCTCCCCCGGGGCGTATGCAGCAGAGGCATCCCGGCTGGGCATGGGACCCGGTTGTCCATCACAATATATATATATATATATATATATATATATATATATATATATATATATATATTGTGATGGACAGCGGGTCCCATCTCTCTATATATATATTGTCACGCACGCCGCGATTAGGAGGCTGCGGACGGACCTTGAACCGCTTCACAAGACGTTAGCCCGGCAGGGAGTGGCGGTACTAACCTTTCTCCTTTGTCTTCCAGGAAGCAAGACGCTCCGCCATCATAAGCCTGCCCGCAGTACGTCCACTTCCGCCCTTCCTCCGCCATCTTGTCCTGACGTCATCAATCCCATCCTCCCTCACGGTTCCTTCCCAGCATTCCTCCACTTCCGGCTCCTCCCCTATAAAATGGCCGCCGACGCCTAGAATGGCGTCGCGCATATGAACCTGTTTGTTTATATATTTTACCTGATTTTTGAATTGTGGATCGTCTGCAATATACGGGGCCGGAAAACCCCAAACCTTTATGCTGTTTATTGTTGCATCTTTTACAATATATATATACTATGGTGCCAAGCGGCCAAATAACAACGAATTTCTGAATATGTAAAGTTATTCCTGATTGCATAAAGTCATCATTGGAATGTATAAGGTCATTACTGAATATATAAAGTTAAAACTTGAATATATAACATCATTCCTAAATAATGGAGTGAAAGGACTCAGGCAAATGTATAATAAACTCTATGGGGTCATAATACAGTGGAATGAAATAGGTTAACCTAAAGATATTAAATATATATATATATATATATATATATATATATATATATATATATATATATATATATATATATATATATATATATATATATATATGAAGTTCAACTAATTTTTTAATACCATGCATATACTCATCGTTTTTGTGCAGTATATTTACTTTTTTATGAGACATTCTTCACAAGAACGATCGATTGTGAGTGAAGTTTCTCAAGAGTGTTATAAAAAAATAAAATCAGAATTGATAGTTTTTGTATTTTGTAATGAAAATTAACACAGCAGGGCAGGTTGTAAGAAATGTCATTGAAAATGATGAGTTTGTTGAGACAGTTACAAAAGCGTGCGCACCTTGTAGTCGGCCATGTGCAGTGGCACAGACGATATCAGACTCGGATACGTGTTTGACATCAATGGAGCCCGCCTCTGTCAGATCCTCCGGAGGAAGTGAGCAGGGTCTTCAGAAGACTTAACGGTGTATAATCTGAAGAGTAAAAACTTCTCTCAAGGTTCAGCAGGATTTTCTATGGATGTGTAGGCTATAAAGTAGAAGCACTGCAAACAAACTGCCTGAAGTAAGAAAATTTCATTCTTTGCCCGTGGCAAAAAACGATCAAGCTGTAAGTTTTTCTCTCACTTGAAGCGTTCTGTCCTTCTACCAGTTGTGATTTTTTTTACAGTGGGACACCGCTAATATAACTAAAATGAAACGGTCCATTTGGCTTTCGGTAGCATGTACGTACAAAAGTCTGAGCAGTTGTTGTTAATTTTATTATTATTATTATTATTATTATTATTATTATTATTATTATTATTATTATTTTTTTTAATATATATTTTTTATTCATTTTATTGCAATCCATACAAAGCAATCAAGTTTTTACAAAATGAAAAATTGAGTTAAGAACAGATCGATCCCCACCCCTGAGAGAGAGAGCAAGCTAAACGGCATAAAATTTAAGGCTTGTAAACATACCTAAATGAATAAATTCTCTATGCTTTATGAACTTATTTTAAAATATTACTGATTAGATCCTGCCATGTTTTGAACAAAGTCTGTACGGATCCTCTAACTGAGTATTTGATTTTTTCCAGTTTCAAATAGTATAACACATCATTTTCTCACTGACTTAAAAGAGGAGAGTTTGGGTTCTTCCAGTTTATCAGAATGAGTCTGCGTGCCAAAAGTGTAGTGAATGCAATCACAATTTGTTTGTCTTTCTCCACTTTAAACCCTCTGGAAGAACCCCAAACACAGCTGTTAATGGGTTAGGAGGGATTGTGAGTCCAAGGCTGTCTGAAAGGTAATTAAAAATTTTTGTCCAGAATAATGTTAATTTGGAGCAGGCCCAGAACATGTGACCCAGTGAGGCTGGGAATTGATTGCAGCGTTCGCAGGTTGGATCATGCCCTGGAAACATTTTGGAGAGTTTTAGTCGAGACAGATGTGCTCGATATATAATTTTAAGTTGTATAATTGTATGCTTTGCGCATATGGAGCTCGAGTGAATTCTCTGCATTGCTACTTTCCTCTCCTTTTCTGATATATTAATTGAGAGATCTTTTTCCAGTGTCCTCTTGGATCTTTGAAAGGGAGGGATTGTAAAATGATTTTATATATTGTAGAGATGGAGTCTAAGTCCTTGAGATTGAGCAATATTTTTTCCAGCATGGATGAGGGTGCAAGATGAGGAAAATCTGGAAGGTTCTGTTTAAAAAAGTTCATGATTTGAGTCAAGATAGTGAAAGAAATGTGTAGCTGGAATGTTAAATTTGGAATGTAATTGTTCATTGGAAGCAAAGACGTAGTCTAAATAAAGATCTCTAAGCAAGTTCATTCCAAATTTTTTCCAGATATTAAAAACTGCATATGTTTGTGAAGGTTGAAAGAGGTGGTTCTCTTGCAGAGGTGCCACAGATAGAAACTTCTCCGTCTTAAAATGCTTTCTACATTGGTTCCATATTCTAAGTGAGTGGAGCACAATTGGGTTATTTGTATATTACCAATAACGTGTGTTTATTGGAGCACAGAGCAAGGAATACAAAGAAGTACTGCAGGATTTAACTTCTATTGCAGTCCAAGCCTGTGTATGTTCTTCTATTTGTTTCCAGGTTCTTATCACCTGTATATTTACTGCCCAGTAATAAAACTGGAAGTTAGGTAGAGCCATGCCGCCTTCTGCCTTTTTTCTTTGTAGGGTCTCTCTCTGGATGCGTGGATGTATTGAATTCCAAATAAATGAGGTTATTGTTGAATCTAATTGCCTAAAGAATGATTTATTAATGTATATTGGAATGTTTTGAAATAAAAAAAGGAGCTTAGGAAGAATATTAATCTTAACAGTGTTAATTCTTCCAGCTAGTGTGAGATGAAGGGTTGACCATCTATGCAAGTCTTGTTTAATCTTTTCCATGCAGCCGGCAACATTTTGTTGATATAGAGCTTTGGTCTCATCCGATGCGAGAGATGGACGTCTGAAGTGAAGCTCCGCTAGCAGCGGTGTTATTTTTCATATTATTTGCCTATTATCCTGAGATATCCTGTATTTATTCAACCCGAGAGGGACTGCTAAAGTATATGTAAGCACATATAAACATGGCCAACAAGAAGGGGGGTTCGAAAGAATCGAAAACTAAAGCTACACCCAAGCTGTGATCAGCAAGCCCCAGTTCAAGATACGGCCTTTCAGAGACAGACCTGGATCAGATGGGCGAAAGCACAGACTCCTCGGGACCACGGTCCGCTTCATCGTCGCCGGCTGAGAGCGAAAAAGGGAGCAAAGCTGCGATCGTGAATGCAGATCTGGATAGCTCACCGATTGGAATGCAATGATAAAAGGTAGGGTATCTAATCTAATATTATATGCTTGAGAATTCACTGGAAAGAGTACACTTTTATTCAGATTAATTCTGAGACCAGAGATCTTTTGAAATTCTGTGAGTGCTGCTAAGACTGCAGGCAGAGAATTTTCTGGGTCCGAAAATACAGTACCATATCATCTGCATATAATGAGATTTTCTGTTCCAGTCCTTCTCTGCTAATCCCCTTTATCTGATCAGTATTTCGACAATGTATTGCCAGTGGTTCAATGGCAATCACAAACAGCAGCGGTGACAAGGGCATCCTTGTCTAGTGCCACGTTCTAGTTTAAAGTAGTCTGAGCAAATGTTGTTGATGCAAACTGAAGCTTCTGGGTTAGTATACAGTAATTTAATCCATGCACAAATGTTCGGGCCAAACCCAGATTTCTCCAAAGTAGTAAAAAGGTATTTCCATTCAATCATGTCAATGCTTTTCTGCATCCAATGATAATAATATTTCTGGGGTGTTTGATTTAGTTGGTGAGTATATTACATTAAACAGGCGTCGAAGATTTGAAGATAAGTGTCGGCCCCTAATAAATCCAGTTTGGTCTTGTGATATTACGAGGGGCACTTTCTCCATCCTTCTAGCTATGATTTTAGAGAGTATTTTAACGTCGTTATTCAGAAGTGAAATTGGTCTGTATGATGCACATTGTAATAAGTCCTTATTTTGTTTTGGAAAAACAGTGATTAGTGCTTGGCGAAAGGTTTGTGGAAGAGATTGGTTATCTCTGGCTTCTGTAAATGTTGCTAATAGGAGGGAGCTAGCTGAGCGGAGAATTTCTTGTAAAATTCTGCAGGGTAGCCATCAGGGCCTGCTGCTTTCCTGCCTTGGAGTGACTTTATAGCATCTAGTAATTCTGATAACGCCAGAGGTTTATCAAGTTCCTCCACACTAAAAGTGTCTATTTGTGGTATCTGTAATGTATCCAGAAATGCATTAGATTGTGTATTGTCTTCTTTAAACTCAGTAGTATATAGGGATTTATAGTAGTCTCTGAAAGTGTGCATTATATTTTTGTGTTCGATGATTTTATCTCCGTTCGTGTTGGTGATTACGAGATTGCGTTGCACTTCTTGCTTGTGAATTTGTTGAGCTAAAAGCTTATTAGCTTCTCTCCATGTTCATAGTAATGATGTCTGGATTTGTAGATTAGTTGTTCAGTTTCTTTAGTTGTCAAGAGGTTTAATTCTGAATGTAGAGCCTGCCTCCTCCTATGTAGAGTCTCGCTTGGTAGTCTGGCATGTTCTTCATCTATTTTAGTAATTTCACTTTTTATCTCTGCTACTTTCTTGGCTTCGGATTTATTTCTGTGGGAAAGATATGAGATAATCTGTCCTCTTAAGAAGGCCTTAAGAGTTTCCCAGAGTATTCCTGCAGAGATCTCGGGGATGTATTTGTCTCTAGAAAGAATTTGATTTGTTTGGATATAAATTCGTACAATTCTCGTCAGCTAATAGAAGCGGGTTGAGGCCATCTGCGGGTGAGTGTATGGGGCTTAGTAATTTTAGCTCCAAGATCATAGGTGCATGGTCAGAAATAACAATAGCATCGTATTTGCAAGATTTAATCTTAGGCAAGAAGTTATTGTCTATAAAGAAGTAATCAATCCTTGAGTAGCAATGATGTACTGGTGAGTAGAAAGAATATGTTCTTGAATTTGGGTTTAAAAACCTCCAGGGGTCTGATAAGTTGTGATCAGTTATAAACTTTGTAATTATCTTTGCAGTGTTAGATGCTGATCCCCTTGTGGAGGAAGTCCTATCTAAAAGTGGATTTAGAACACAATTAAAGTCCCCAGCCATTATAACTTTATGAGTGTTCAGATTGGGAATGGATGCAAATAAATTTTGTATAAATTCCTTATCATCAACATTAGGTGCATAAACATTTATCAAAATCATTTTACAGTTAGATAAGTCTCCCATGACCATTACATATCTCCCTTCAGGATCCAATACTACATCTGATGCTACAAATGGTACTGTTCTATGTATGAGAATTCCCACACCTCTAGTTTTCTTTGTAAAACTAGAATGGAACATTTGGCCAGTCCAGTCTTTTTGCAGCCGGAACTGATCCTTGCTTAGTAAGTGGGTTTCCTGTAAAAATACTATTTTAGCATTTAGACCTGTTAGGTGAGAGAGTACTTTCTTTCTCTTTAATTTGTGATTCAGGCCTTTAACATTCCAGCTTAAGTTAACTGTCCCATCATGGAGACACTGATTCTGAGTTTTTGATGTCATTTTATAGTCTTAACTGGAAGTGAGACAGCTTCGGTCTTAATTTCCTATTTCCCCTAGAGTTGTTGCCATGCAGCTTATTATTACGTTGGTAGTTATAATTATAAAGATTAGGGATAGATTAGGTATAGATCAAGCCTGCTCTCTTTCTCTCCCCCCTTAACCCCCACCCTCCCTTTTTGCCTCCCCAAGTGAGGCTAAAACCCACTTCACGCAGTCCCAGTCCTCTGACATACCCAGAGACAGAGCACGTCCAAAGCAAAACAAGCCCCAATGCAGCGGCTTTAGGGTTAAAAGACAGAGATATCTATTACCAATAGTCTTTAAAAAAGAAAAAAAGAAAAAAAAGAATTTTGCACTTAAATATATATATATAGTCTTCAGCAATTTTAGTGCATTAAGATGATACACCCAGATAATAAACCTGGGTGATGGTGTTAAAAATGTGTCCAGAATAAGCATAACAAGTCTTAATGCAGTAATAAAAATGACAATAAACCAAGGGTATGATATTGAACAGTCTTGTTTAGGGTAGAGATGAAATAATTAGAAAAAAAAAAAAAAAGAAAAAGTAATTAAGCACAATAAAACATAAACAGATAGTGCCCTAGTAATACTAAGTAATAATGAGAATATATGAGAATATATGCTGATAAAAACCCGTATTTTAAAACTAATAGATCAGACAGTAGATTATTAATCCTTGCTTTATCATTAACCTCCATGACTCACTATTATGTATCAGAATAGTCCCGGGATCAGCTTTCTTAATTCATTTTCTGCCCCTTCCTTGCTAGTGAAGATATAGAAATGACCCTGCCATTCCACTTTCAGTTTTGCCGGATACAGGAGGCTGTATTTGACACTGGCTTGCCGTGCCGCTGTTTAATATTATAGAAGGCTGCGTTTGTAGCTGTTGCTGGAGAGAAGTCAGGGAAGATACGAATGTGGTTATTTTCATATATAATATCTTCCTTGTTTCTGAGGAGTGCCATCACCTCTAGCTTAAATGCCAATCGTTCAAAACGAACTATAAAAGATCTGGGTCTGGGTCTAACGGTGTTTGATCTGCGTACGCGGTAAGCAGCTGCTATCTCAGATTCTGCTTTAAAGTCGTCCCCGATTATTTTAGAAAAACGTTCAGCTGCGAATTTCACAGGGTTTGAACTTTCTCAGTTCTCAGGCAGACCTTCAATTCTGACATTATACCTTCTACTCCCATCTTCCAAACCAGCCAGTCTGTCTCCGAGTTTTTTGCTTTCGGAGCTGATATTTTCTGCTTTTTCTTCAGTACTGGTAGCTAAATTTTCGGCTAATTCAATCCTAGTCGTGAATGTCTCCTTGAGATCCTCCAATTGATCAGTAAGCGTTTCAATTTTACCCAGCACCTGTCGCATCTCCAGTTGCATTTCTAGTCGCAGCCTTTCATTTGCCTGTTGCAGCATCAGCCACTGCATTTCGTTTGCTTGTTACAACTCCTGTTTCAATTCCTGTCTCAGTCTCTCAAGTGCCTTTGCCCTTGTTTTCTCATTTGCCTTCTCGGTTTTCTTTATATCGTGTATGAGCTCAGCGTACATCATCTGCAGTTTAGACATTTCAATTGTACTTTCTTGTACCATAGGTGAAGCGTTAGGCTCTACTGTAGCTGGTGTCCCTGCTATTCCTGGCTCGCGTGGAGTAATTGAGATCGCAGACTGTAAGGCCTTTTCCAGTTTCAGGTGTTCTTCTCTGATTGACGAGCTATCGAGATCTGCACTCACGATCGTACATTCACTCCCCTTTTCACTCTCAGCCGGCAACGATGTAGTGGACTGTGGTCCTGAGGAGTTTGTACTTTCGGCCATCTGATCCTGGGCTCTTTCTGAAAGGCAGTATCTTGAGCTAGGGCTTGCTGATCTTAGCTTGGGTGCAGCTCTAGTTTTCGATTCTTTTGGACCCCCTTTCTTGTTGGCCATGTTTATATATGCTTACATATATACTTTAGCAGTCTCCTTGGGTTGAATAGATACAGGATATCTCAGGATAATAAACAAATAATATGAAAAATAACACCGCTGCTAGCGGTCCACTTCAGACGTCCATCT
The DNA here is from genome assembly GCF_016835505.1 of Polypterus senegalus. Classification (NCBI taxonomy): domain Eukaryota; kingdom Metazoa; phylum Chordata; class Cladistia; order Polypteriformes; family Polypteridae; genus Polypterus; species Polypterus senegalus. The sequence goes on along the minus strand of NC_053161.1, from coordinate 188,778,556 downwards.
CTCGCAATGGACGAGACCAACGTATTTACTTTTAATCATTAACACTGCTCTATTTGCAGTTCTTGATGGTGTGAAATGAGGTGGTATTGTAAATGCTCCAGTTACTCAAAGGCAGATCTGCTTAAGCACTACTGATGTCTTCATAGCAATTTTGTAGATGGTCAGATTTGTGCAGTAGCAGAAGCAAAGCACTCATGTTTAAAGGAGCAAGGCCCTTCATCTGGTTATTATGGTTGGCACACCAGCTTAAAATATAAAATGGCCAATTACAGGACAAAATTAAGGTCCCTTGAATGCCCTGAGCTGAATTCATTAAGAAGAAGCAGTTGCAGAAAAAGTTTACAGCAAGAAATATTAAAAAACCCAAGAAGGCTGAAGTGAATTGTCTTCCACCTTATAAAGCAGGGTTAACAAAAAGTCTTGAAAAAGAAAGAGAGGGACTTTTGCGTGAGGTGAGGAAGAAAGATCCTTGCATTGTTAACAGCCAAAAAATGGCCAAAACATTTTCTCTCCGAAGGCAGGGAACTGTGAGTGAGTTTCCAAGGATTTAAGATTTCAAAGCAAGATGGCCAGCGCTCTTCAATGACACTCAGGTACTGAAAATATATAAAAATAATTTATCTTCTAAATTATTTTGAATTGTTATAGTTTCTTTTTTTCTGTGTAATATGGTGTAGTTTTAGAGCTTGTAAAAACGCCAGTTTGTTATAATTTCAGAATGGCTTGTGTTCTATATATGCAGATCATTGAATAATTCTTAAGAATCACAACAGTCCATCTGGTTGCAAAGTTTATGTCTTCCCTGGATAAATTCACACCGATGCTGATAAGCATTTTCCATAATAAGGGAGGTGCTGTACAAAAAGAAATCCAGATGATGCTAAATGTCTTACTTGGGGTAGAATAATACGTACGTTTTTGTAGAGATATATATTGAATGACCTGGTTTGGTTGCTTTTTCACAATGCCTCTTAATACTGTTTTAAACAGAAAAATACTCTCCACTGCGGTTTGGTGAAGTACCTTGGAGAAAATGTGGAGGATCCTCTCAAAGAGTATGTGGTAAGTAGATCAGTTTTCATTTTTTTCTTATTCTGTTTGCGGAGATAAAGCCTGTTTCTCAATATTGCATTGACTGAGTGGAGTTAAAAAAAGCTCTATGATGACAACTCTAAGAAACTAATAAATAAAATATATACTATATACTAGTACTGCAACAATCTTGCGTCCGTAGTGTTTCACAAAGCGAGACGGTGGCAGCGTGCCTACAGTGGTCGTCAGATTGGATGACGTCATCCAGTGGCCGGCATAGACTGAGCCACCCAGCCTCTCTCCATGCGGTGGGGCGGGGCTGTATGGCTCGCTTAACTGTCACGTCATCCTATGTTGCCCGCCGGATGACGTCATCCAACGCGACAGCTACTGTAGCCACGCTGCCACTGTCTCGCCTTGTGAAACGCTACGGATGCAAGACTGTTGCTGAGTGAGAGAGACGTGTTAACGAGTTCAAAAACAATGCCATTGCCAAGAGGCAGACAGTAAGTGTTCTGGGTTTTGGGGATGCACTTTATGGATGTGTGAGTTTTCATTCGCTCCATTGGAATCGCCGCGCGCGGCGCGTTCGTGTTTGTTAAGTGAATCCTGCTGTGGCCACCCGCATGCTGTTTCTGTTCATTGGTATCTGCGGTTCACTTCATGTGGCTGAGTTCCAAATTTTAATTCGCACCACCCAGTCGCATCACTGGCGCCTATTCATTCATCTCAGTGTGTTCCTTTTGTCGATTCCTTCTCGAATCGCAGACATCGGGGAGACGGCCATTCCACACTAACGGCGCTTTGATTTCTGCCTTTGTTTCAGTTTTGTCCCTCCGCGGTGTTCAGTAGTGATGGGCGGAGTGAAGCCTCACGAAGCATCAAAACGTTTGAAGCAATTGTGTCGGAAATCGTATCGAAGCTTCGAAGCATTTGACACTCACCTCTCTAGTGACCCCTCCTGGCCATTTCCATTAATGTTACACAAACTCATGTTATAACTCTTATTGCTTTTATTTTTTTCGCAGCTACAAACTGACAACGAAGAGAAGGGTTCGTCAGCAGCGTCTAGTGTCTGATGTCTAAAAAATATAACAACAACAACGACAACATTTATTTATATAGCACATTTTCATACAAACAGTAGCTCAAAGTGCTTTACATATTAAAGAATAGAAAAATGAAAGACACAATTATAAAACAAAATAAATCAACATTAACATCGAATAAGAGTAAGGTTCAATGGCCAGGGGACAGAAAAACAAAAACTCCAGACGGCTGGAGAAAAATAAAATCTGTAGGGATTCCAGACCATGAGACCGCCCAGTCCCCTCTGGGCATTCTACCTAACAGAAATGAAACAGTCCTCTTTGGATTTAGGGTTCTCACGGAAGGGCTTGATGATGATGATGGTCACGTAGACTTCTTCCTTTTAATCCGTCCATCATTGTTGGAGCATCATGAAGCTTTGAGTAGGCAAAGAAGCAAAGAAACCGGAAAAAGAAACAGAAAAGAGAGTAGGGGTCAGTACGATTTTAGAGCCACCATGAATAGTTATTATGATGAATTGAACATACAGAGTATCAGGATTAAGTTAAATTACGATTAAAATGAAGTTATAAAAGGCCATGTTAAAGTAATGTGTTTTCAGCAGTGTTTTAAAGTGCTCTACTGTATCAGCCTGGCGAATTCCTATTGGCAGGCTATTCCAGATTTTAGGTGCATAACAGCAGAAGGCCGCCTCACCACTTCTTTTAAGTTTTGTTCTTGGAATTCTAAGGAGACACTCATTTGAGGATCTGAGGTTACGATTTGGAATATAAGGTGTCAGACATTCCGATATATAAGATGGGGCGAGATTATTTAAGGCTTTATAAACCATAAGCAGAATTTTAAAGTCAATCTGAATGACACAGGTAACCAGTGTAGTGACATCAAAACTGGAGAAATGTGTTCTGATTTTCTTTTCCTAGTTAGGATTCTAGCAGCTGCATTCTGCACTAGTTGCAAACGATTTATATCTTTTTGGGTAGTCCTGAGAGGAGTGCGTTACAGTAATCTAGTCGACTGAAAACAAACGCGTGAACTAATTTCTCAGCATCTTTCAGTGATATAAGAGGTCTAACTTTACTTATGTTTCTTAAGTGAAAAATGCTGTCCTAATGATCTGATTAATATGTGATTTAAAATTCAGATTACAGTCAACAATCACCCCTAAGCTTTTTACCTCCGTCTTGACTTTTAATCCTAATGTATCCAGTTTATTTCTAATAGCCTCATTGTATCCATTATTGCTGATCACTAAAATTTCAGTTTTCTCTTTATTTAACTTGAGAAAATTACTATTCATCCATTCTGAGATACTAGTCAGACATTGTGTTAGTGAATCAATAGAATCGGGTCATCAGGTGCTATTGATAAGTACAGCTGTGTGTCATCAGCATAGCTGTGGTAGCTCACGTTGTGCCCTGAGATAATCTGACCTAACGGAAGCATGTAGATTGAGAATAACAGCGGACCCAGGATAGAGCCTTGTGGAACACCATATTGGATATCATGTGTCTTGAGTTGTAATTCCCACAACTAACAAAAATTTTCTCCCTGTCAGGTAGGATTCAAACCAATTTAAGACACTGCCAGAGAGGCCCACCCATTGACTAAGGCGATTTCTAAGAATGTTGTGATCAATGGTGTCAAATGCAGCACTCAGATCTAAGAGGATGAGAACAGATAAATGGCCTCTGTCTGCATTTACCCGCAAGTCATTTACTACTTTAACGAGTGCAGTTTCTGTGCTGTGATTTGTTCTAAAACCTGACTGAAATTTATCAAGAATAGCATGTTTATTTAGGTGGTCATTTAACTGCATAATGACTGCCTTCTCAGAACTTTACTTAAGAAGGCAGGTTAGAGATGGGTCTAAAATTTTCAAGAGCTGAGGGTCAAGATTATGTTTCTTAAGTAGGGGTTTAACTACAGCAGTCTTAAGACAGTCTGGGAAGACCCCAGTATCTAGTGACGAATTTACTATGTCAAGAACATTATCAATTAGCACGCCTGATACTTCTTTGAAAAACCTTGTTGGTATCGGGTCAAGGACGAGGTGGAGGGTTTTAATTGAGAGATTATTTTTTTAAATCAGGTAAATCTATCCTAGTGAAAGAGTTTAATTTGTTTATAACAGGATGTTGGGGTTTAGGGGAATCCTTAGTGTTGGGGAGATATACTATGTTATTTCTAATATCATTAATTTTTGATTGAAAATACAGCGACAGCCTCACAGGTTTCACTGGAAGCACTTAGGAGGCATTCCTTTGAGCTACCTGGGTTTAGTAGGCGATCAATTGTTGAAAATAAGACTCTGGGATTACTAGCATTGTTATTTATAATCTTGAGAAATAGCAGCGTCTCTCAAGACGGACAGTGTTATTGTATTCTGTTATTTTGACTTTTAATATTTCGTGGTGGATAGTAAGTTTAGTCTTCCTCCATTGACGCTCAGCTCTACGGCATGTTCTCTTTAAATCAGACACTCTTTGGGTCTTCCATGGTATAACAATGCTAGAAGATTTTTTCACTGTCTTTTCAGGTGCAACTATGTCAACAGCAGCTCTCACTTTAGAATTAAATCTTTCCACCTTACTATTTACATTGTCCTCGCTATTATAGCTGGCACTATAAACGGACTGATTGCTTAAAATGTTTGTAAGTTTTAAAGCTGCTGCCGAATCAAAGAAGCGTTTTTTAACAATATGCTTCTCATGAGTGTTTTTATCATTATTTCTATATTAAAAGTAGAAGAAAATGGTCTGATAGACCAATATCAATGATCTGTTTTATATCAACTTTCAGTCCTTTAGTAATCACGAAGTCTAATGTATGACCTGCTTTATGTGTAGGCTGATTTATGAGTTGTCTCAAATCAAAAGAATCCAGGAGGTTCATAAATTCTTTTACTTTTAGATCACACTGATTATCTATATGAAAATTAAAGTCGCCAACTATTAGGAGTGTGTCATAGTTAGTAATTAAAATTGACATTAAGTCAGAGAATTCCTCAAAAAACGACGCGTTATATTTAGGAGGTCTATACACGGATAGTACTAGAACTTGAGAATCTCCATGAATAACAACGGCGAGATACTCAAAGGACTTGAACTTACCAAAACTGACATCTTTACATTTTAATCGCTCGAGTAAATGTTAGCCAATCCGCCCCTTTTCCCTGGCGGTTTGCATGAGTAAAACTGTAATCCGGAGGCAGATTCGATTAAAACTGCGCGCATCTGAACAAGCCATGTTTCATTTAGTGCAATAAGATCTATTTTTATCACTAATAAGATCGTTGATAAAAACGTTTTGTTAGTTAAAGCTCTAACAGTTAATAGTGCCATATTTAATGTTTCGGACGGTGCAGAGATGAATACTATGCGTTATTGTTATTTGGAATAGGAACTAAATTATTATTATTAGCGCTCTGTGTGTATTTTTGTTTAATCTGTGATCTGTTTTATAGTTTTAATACATTGTTCCTCTAAAATAGTGATTTTAATTAGATTATTGGAGTTTATGCCGTATTTCCTAGGTTTTCTACGTGCATTGAGATTGCTTATTACAGTATTAATGGTGTGCACTTTAACGGAAGACTCTATTAAACATTCATCATGTCCTGGCACAGCAGTATTATTTCGGAAGGGGTTAAGAGCAGAGATAGATAGTCAAGAAAAAGAATTACCTTCGATATGTTTTCGGAGAGGACCCGGCGCAAACTGTTCGGATGCAGGCCATCACGCTTGAAGAGACGCGCCTTTCCAAAAGAGATTCCAATTGTTGATGAAACCGACATCCTTCTTCTTGCAGAAACCCTGTAGCCAGTTGTTCAACCCTAGCAGACGACTGTAGTACTCGTTGGATCGTCTGACGAGAGGTAGTGGACCAAACGAAGATCTTTGCCGATGGGGTCCTCTCCTTCGTGTCTTTAATCAAAGCTGCGAAGTCAGCCTTCAGGATTTCTGATTGTCGGTGCCTTATATCGTTTACGCCGCATGCAAGACGATTGATCCAACTGCCCTCTCCTTGTGTTTCGTAGACTGCTGGCGACGTTTCATTACATCTCGGACACGAGCACCGGAAAACAAGAAACAAACGATTTTGCATTAGGGCATGCGACATTAAGGTTTCTAACGATAGAATCACCTACCACTAATACATCACCAGGTGCTGAAGGCGAAATGGGGACGCGGAGAGGGTCAAACCGGTTCTGAGATAAAATGCTCGCCTGTGCCGATGGAGGTGCTCTGGCCTTGAACCCCGCCTGCATAGCTGAAATCCACCGAGGTCAGCAGCGCCGCTCCTACGAGGCAGCGGGGTTGATGTTTCGCGGTTCCAGATGGCAAGGACGGTTTATCCAACAGCCGGGCCTTCAGATTTCTCAAGTATTTCCGTCGGGACAGGAGTTTCTGAATCTGTTCATCAAGTGCTTGGAGTTCCTCAACTACGATTTCAACGCGAAGTTACCCCACTGTCGGCCATTTTCTGCTTCGTGCCCTAGGAGAAATGAGAGAGAGAGGATATATATATATATATATATATATATATATATATATATATATATATATATATATATATATATATATATATATATATATTATAATATATATTATAATATATATATATATATATATATTATAATATATATTATATATATAATATATATATATTATAATATATATATATATAATATATATTATATATATATATAACTAACGCCGACAAACAGAATGCACTGTACGATAGCAAGAGGTAAACAAAATAAGATGCCTCACTCATGGATTCCTGGCTCTTTCAATTAGTATTTACTTTTGCACTGTATCATTATAATCGCTCCTGTTATTAGTATTAGAATTAACCTTCATCTTTTCGTGAGATCACATTTAATAGCCTTAAATGATTTCTTTGTTCTGACTCAGTTAAAACGGAGTAGACGGAAAATAAAGGTTTATCCCTGTACTTTGCCATGATATAGGTAAGCACATTTGAGAAAAAAACGGTGAAATCCTTAAATCACAGATGTTATTATTAAATCAAGTATTGAAATATTTTATTTATTAATACTTTACAATATTTTGTGGAGCACAAAAGTAATGAGTTCGCTACAAAGAAAAGACGTCGTCAGTGGCTCAACTGACTAAGGTGGTTGCTTTTCAAATTCTGAGCGTAGTGCAAGCTCAAATTCGATCCGAATTAAAGACTCGTCAAAATTAATAATAAAAAAATTATCTGGAGTGAAATCTTTATAACCAATTTGAGCTAATTAAGTTTCATAGATACTGTAGAAGGATCGCATAAGAGATCTGTTCAGGAATCTTCCCCACTTGGAATCGCCATCAAAATGCGATGTCTAATTGCGTAAGGTAGCTCACATATTCACATTAATTCATCTTCTGTTCATTGCCATTTGACGTCCATGAACCCCTCCATTGAATAAGGTGATAACAAACCCACTGTGGTAGATCAGGTTGAATTTGCTCTGCTGCACCAAACATTCAAAGGTGTCAATCCGGAGCACATCAGAGAGGCTGAGAGACACAGCGCAGATCAGTCACAGACACACAACGAGACACTCCAATGTGAGCAGTGCAGATATCAATGTCGGCATTAAAGATCCTCTTGAGTGCTGAGGCAACAAAAAGCAGCGGGATAAACACATCTGGACCTGCTGTCGAAAAAACATTTGCTTTTACCAGCAGCATCCCTCCCTCGTGAACACATCTTCAAGGTCCGGACAGGCGATCAGGAAAAAGTTGTCTGTTTTCAGCAGAGTGGACATATTTAATGTATGTTTTTTATGTATGTATGTATGTAATGGAGAGGAAAATAATTATATATAGATGTATGCTATATGACATACGTTCAGTGTTGCATGAAAAGTTGCACAAGGCAAAGAATGGATATTTATGAGAGTATTACAGTGAGAGATGTGTCGTCACCCGTATTGCTAAAGCTCTTCTTAGCAGCATTATGCATTCTACAAGTCAGCGTTTGTATGATGTATAATTTATAGTTTTATTTTTTGCCACTAAGTATTATCGGACACAATCATTTAAAATGTATCGATCATCCACAAACATTCATTTCACCAGGGAATTCTGTTGAATTTTTGAACTCTGCTGATGCCATGTGTACTTCAATCGGGAGCTCGATGAATAATGATTCGAAACACTAAGCGGATATGCACACTGGAATTGCATCATGACAGGGGCTTCGATGCCTCGAGCAGACATGCGCACTGGTTACTGAATCTTTGCGAAGCCTCAACACACTCAAAGGCATTGACCTCTATATTTTTGAGAGTCTATCTGACACATAACTCTCTTGTTATATTTTGTTATTCTTATTGACATTAAACACTTCAGTTGATATAGTTAAGTGATGGCCTGAAGCTACAATTCAGGTAGTTGCTGAGAATTCTTTATTGTTCTTGTGGATTGCTGTGATTTCCTTTGTCTGATTACATACTGTAGTGTCAAAGATGTGTTGTCATATATCAACTTTATATATGTAAAAAGATTAGGTAAATCGTGCAACCTTTTTATAGAATGCTTAATTTTGATCAAAACTGTACGTCATATAGTATACATCTATAAATATATTTTTTTCATCTTCATTAGGAGAATACAACAATAATACTCTTGTGTCAATTAAACCAATTTAACGTGTATATGTCAAACAACATATTTCCACATCCGCTGCAGTAAGAACAGTAGTAGTCTTTCAGTTGTGCGGCTCTCGTTAATTATCCCGATTAGGTGGCTCAATGGTATTGCAACTGTCTCTCAGTAAAAAGAGCAGGGGTTTGCATCGTTGATCCTCCTCTTGTGAAAGGTATTTTTTTCAATTCCTCCATTTAACAAAAATTTAGAACTTGGATGGATAGCGAGCGAATGAAGCTATCGAGGGAAGGTTGGGCTGTCGTAGTCGTGCAGGGGGAACACACCCCTAATTATATTGTGTATGTAAAGAGTTTCACTGTAAAACATAATAAGCTTCATATTTGTGTGTTTGGAGACCCTGGTGTCGTAATTTGTATTGTAGAAATACAAACTACTGTCCAGCATGCCTAAATGTGTCTTTTCGTTTCTGATCGCTATACGGCACTTCCAACTTGGGACAATTCCCTATAACCAGTTCAGCCAATCAGCTCCTTCTAAATATGTAGAATGACAGTGTGAACCTTTATTGTAGCGGCGCAGCATCTTCGTTTCAGTCAGTCATTGTCCTGTTAGACTATTTACTGTTAAGTTCTGCTTGAGCTACCGTTTATAGTACAACAGGTGGCCTACGTAGTTCTTAAATTGATACTGAAATGCACACACAAGTCTCCTAAATTATTTATTGAAATGTCTACATTTACAGTGTCCGTTTTAGGAAGTCGTGGTTTTCACTTGTTCCCGTTATTAGAAATTATAATTTCTCAGTGTCACATACTATTCGTTACTACTCGCGAGTCCTGCATCATTGAGATTCTGCTTTATATTCTGTATAAGCAAACATTTTAAAAGGAGCATTAATTGAGCCGACTATAGCAGACTTGTTATCTTCTTAAAATTATTTTATTGATTTGATATTGACAATTAGGTTAAAAATCAAGGAGGATTTGAGTTTGCATGGACTGCGCTGTTTCTTTGTTTTCGTGACATTGCGTCATTAGAGAGTGCGTCACGTTAACAATGCATGTCCTAAATGACAGCGCACACGCTGGTTTATATTTCCTAAAGGCCAATGTGTCTCAGTTTGCTCATTAATATATTTTGACAGTGTATTTTAGTGAGAATGATTATAAACATATTACCCATGTTCATTTCCCATGTAGATATGTAATGTTTGGTGAGAATGAATAAAAAAAGTAACAACACATGTAATAGTTATGTTGCATTGTTTATGATTAACAAAATTCATTGTTTATCTGCAATGTTCTACTTGTACAGTCGATTTGTTCCACTTCTGAAGGTGTGCATTGTCGGTATTCGCCATTGCATTTGCCCGAAGTGTAATGTGTGCCAGTGCAACCGAGGGGTGGAAGACAAGAACATGTAATGGGAGACAAGGCACCTGCTAGTTTACTGTTGTTATTGGACACGTATTTAGAGGAAATGTGTGCCTTATGTCTGTGAAAGGAAAGACGGTAAAGTCTTGAATGAAACTCAGTGTTGATGCTTTGGGTAACAAGACAGGTAAGAAACAGGGAACGTTAAATGTGACAGTGACTGCGGGGGGACTGTGGAACTGAAGATGGTTTAAGAATACAGAAACGACAAAAGCTTCAATAATTCAATTTACATCAATGATTTACTCTGTTGTGCTGCAGTTCGGAAGATTACTTATTTACCCCCCAGCGCAGCCTTTGATAAGATCCATTTACAAGGAAAGGATGTTGCTGACAAAGTAATGTGCTTTTTTGAAAGTTTGGCCCCAGATGTGCTTATCCAGCTGCTCCTTCTTGTCAGTACTTGAGTGATCTTTATGTTCACCTCTGGATGAATTCACAAAGTTTCTTTACAACTTTTTTGTCTCATTAACGCAGAAATCCCGAGGCTTTCCTTAAATTGCAGAAGACACTGTTGATGGCGCTGAAAGACAGTTGTGATTAGTTATGCAGCAAACGCTTTTACTCGCATTGCTTTTTGGAAATCAGAACACAAATCAGCTACAGATCTGGGAATCGCTGAATAGTAAAAACATTTAATGAGGAGTGTCTTGCGCATATACTGGTGTAATGACCACGTCGGTTTTAGTGAAGCGTTTCTAAGCCTCTCTGATATGATCGACATGGGGTGGAATAGATTCTGGATTGTTATAATCGTGCTACCTTACGCAAAATATGCTCATTAATTTGTTAGAGATTCTAGGTGGATACGATTCCACACCAAGGAAAAAGGTGCCTCGTGTAAATCGTTCGTAGTGTTTCCCAAATATATTTGTTAACTTACAGACAAGTACTGCATAACTGTTTCATACAAAGTCCTTATTTTAACGCAAGCTCCAATTAGGATTAGAACTCGCGTCAGCATACCTTATCGCTGTAGGAGGGACAACTGCTCTTACGCTTTGAGCCAAAAAAGGTCAACAGACAAGTGAGTGACCAAATCGACTGCTGACTGCATGGATATCAATGACGTCATTTTGCTAGCGTGCCTCAAAATCACTTGATGGACGGTTTTTGAAACAAGCCTCGAAGCGGTGAGCTCGACACATTGTCGAAACATCATTTTTTTTTTTTTATTATCAAATGAAACACACTAAAATACAGAACTCTTGTAGAGGATATAAATTCAACATTCAAAAAGTATTAACAACATTTACAGTTCAGGTTTGCTAGATAAATTTCACAGTATATGCAAGATAACAAATAGGGAGCACAGACCAAAAGACACAGGAGGCATAAATGAAAACATAAAATGAGACATGTTATCATAAATCCTTCTTATAGATTTGCTGGATTTCAGTTTCTTATCTGATAGGAAGTATTGTTTCAAATCTTTAATGAACCATGTAAAAGATGGTTTGCTGTTTCTCCACGTATTTACCTAAGAGAATGACAATGTTAATCATATCAGAGACAGATGGATATAAGTTATCCATGTAGAACATAATATGAGACAAGTCAAACTGTGGGATATCATTAACCTTGAGTGATAGCCAGCTGTGTATTTCTAACCACAATTTGGCCGAAACAGGACATGAAAAGAACAAGTGTTGTAATGTTTCACAAGTTGAATCACAAAAAGAACACAGGTCCACCTCAAATTTAAATGTTCATTTTAAAAATTCTGCCACCCAGTATATATTGTTAAGTATCTTGAAATGTGTTTCTTTAATTTAATTTAGCTTTAATGCCAATGGGATTGCCTGACAAACCTGCCTGTATTCTTTTTGAGTACAACCTAATTTAAATTTCTTCAAAAAGGACATACTGTATAATCTAGCAGATTACCGTCTGAGTCCAACAAATCAGTTACAAACAAGATATCCTTCTCAAACCAGTTTCTATTAAATAATGACTTTCTGTTAACAGTTATCACTCTGTTGTTCCATAGAATGGACATGTGGGGAGAAAAGTTGTGTGTAAAAATCATTTTCCAGAAAGAAAGGATCTGTTTGTGGAAACTAGATAATTTAACAGGAGTTTTGCTAATCTCAAAGTCGCATTTTAATAGAAACTCAATTCCTCCTAATTTTTTCAAAATACATCTAGGTATATGAAACCACATTGAATCAGATTGTGACAAACAAGCTCTGAGCCAGTTAATCTTAAAAGTTCCAACCATTGATTCAAAGTCTAAGGCTTCCCTGTCGCTACCCGATCTGCGTGCCTGCCTGATTTGCACGCGCAGGTGTATTGAAAGCCTAGCAAGCCGCAAAGTGATTGGGCAACACCATAAAATGTGCAATGACGTAGCCTTTCAATACATGCGCCCGCGGATCAGACAGGAAACGGGAACCAGGTAGTGACACACACCGCATGCGCTCAATGAAAAAACAAGAAAATCCACTTTACGGCAAAGCTCTATCTGAACTGTGTATGCTGATTCACAACTTGACATTACGGATTGCCTGGCAAACCTGACTGTATTCTTTTTTTGAGTACAACCTAATTTAAAATTCTTCAGGCAATCCCATTGTCATTAAGACCACAACATCTTGTTATATTCAGAAGTCAAGCCAGCTTTGCCAACCTAAAAATCGGTAATTGTAATGTAAATAAATGATTGTAAATGTAATAAGGCATCAGGTTTACAGAACCTAATGTTGCCAACCAGTTTTATAGAAATAAATGGTCCTTTTTCAACAAAAAAGAATTAACACTGTGTTGCATGGCATTGTGCTAACTGTCCCTGTCCTTAGTGTTAACTGAGACAGTCCACTTGTTAAAATTCTTTAATTCGTTCTCAGTTGTGCAATCAGGTCAGATACTGAAGTACTCAAGAGTATAAAGCCACCGGTTCAAATCCTCATTAATTCCAACATTAAACTTTTATTAAAGTTAAACTTCTTTGTAAGATTAATTTTACATCCACAGACTTAAGTGAGTGAGCAGTTATCACTTAAATTTTTTGCAGTAAGTGCTTGTTGCTGCAGTTCATATTTGTAATACGTTTGTTCTTAGTTATGTGTTTTTAATGTTTTTTCGATGTGTCTCTGTAAAAAACCCCCTCGAGAAACCAAACTTACCTATTAAGACAATAAAACTGAGCAGAATTTAACAGCTGTAAAATAAAAATATTCCTCAGTAACTGAGCAGAATGTAAACAGCATGAAGTAGTTCAGTTTATGATGAACACCATGTGGACAGAGTGCAGTGACATTCTTTCTTACAAGTTTAATCAAAAGAACACACAATTGTTTGTGTGCAGACTAATCTCATGTGAATAGTTTTATTCACACATATTGATACAGAGCCAGTTCGTTTTTATAACGTTAGAAAAGGAAATACAATACACTTTTTCAGATCATTTTTATTGAATAAATAAATGGTATGTTTAAAAATGACAAAAGTAAATATCTGTGAACAATGTTTGTCAAAAAAAATGCACAAACACATCATGAAAGTGCTCAACAATGGGGAGGCGTTAAAAACTATTAGGGAAAGGGAACACAAACATATTTACAGATTTTTATACCTTGGTATTAAAAAAATGCTAGCCAATGTTTTGAACACAGTAAAAGTGAAGCGTTAAATTTGTCAAAAAAAGAAAAATGCTACTTTAGCTTTATGAACAAGATACTACTCAGAGTTATTATCCAGCAACTTTCCATAAAAATATATTTAAACTGACATTTTTCCTGATCTGTCCCTTAACATTTGTTCACTAATAATAGTTTTATATCACCTTTGCTTACAAGTGTAGCTGAAATTGCTCTACAAAAATATACAGTTACAAAAAAAATCGAAGGCATTATAAAAGTAAATAAGAAGCAAATGGAGGGGTCATTGTCCTTTGTAATAAATGCACTGCCTGGTCAAATGGCTGGGGACAAAGAGAAACTTGCAGCTTTCAAAGATGATGGAGGTAATAAACCTCTGAGGGTCCCAAGCCAAAGCCCACACAACCCCCTCTGCACATCCCAGCTTACATAACTGTGGCCATCTGACTCAAATCACAATTCCATTTCAGGACGCCTTGTGAACTTTGTTTCTCTCCGGCATCACAGGCGGTTTGAGTTGATGTAACAGACAGTGGAGATGCAGGGGGGCACCATTGCAATAAACTGGAAAAAGACAGCAGAGAAAAACAGCAGAGATTAGTGCCCAGTGCAGATCTTATAAACTGCACAAAGTACCATTTCTAATCTATTACAACCAATGCAAGTAATTAAGAAAAGCCAAATTAGAAGTTTTGAAATGGTCGACATTTGTAGCCTGGCACTTCTCTATTGGCAAAGCATTCCAGATTTTGTTGCATGAGTACAGAACGCTGCCGGTTTTATGGTTGATCTTGGAATAAAAAGCAAAGCAACATTTGAGAAAAGAAATGTTGGGAGAAGACACTCCAAAGTACAGGCAGGGTCTAAAATACTCAAAGCCTTCTAATTATTTAATAGAACCTTGAAATCAATGAAATCAATTCTATGTGAGACAGGCAGTCAGTGTAATGAGACTGAGACAGTTTCCAGAAGAAAAAAAAAAATAAAAAAAAAATAGGCCAATACCTCATGATCACTTGGCAAAGGCACAGCAGATCAGAGCAGAGGTTGAGATGGAGGGTTCTAGAAGTGCAGGCAGGAGGACGAGCCACTACTTCAACAGGACACACATCTCTCCTTCCATCTTCTTTATCTGCTGCCCCATAACACGACCAGACTCTTCTGCTTCACTGTAACTTTGAAAAACATAAACACAGTAGATATTCACTCAAGGAGTTCAAACATTAATAAAGTGTACCCTTAGTTCTTGTTCTGCATCCTTTCTTGGTACACCTCTAGATCAATTATTACCAAAGTAAACCATCAAAATAGATAAATATTCCTGCTTAAAGTTCAACTAATAATAATAATAATTACTGTGTTTTTTTGTTGGCTTTTGAAAGAACCCCAACTTAATTGTTATTATATGTAGCATCATTTTTTTCTTTTATATTACACATACAGTAGACATTGTGTTACAATCTCTGTATATCTGAACTTCTCATGTAACATGCTCAGGTGTCGTTACTTACATGAAAACAAATGTGTTTTTCTCTCCTGCCTTAGTTTTGTTTTAATTTAAAATTAAGTCTCAGTTCTTTCAAAATCCAACAACAAAGCACAGTAACAAGAAAATAAATGTTATTTTGCAGAACTGAACAACATCACTGTTTAGTGACTGCTGGTACTGATGTGCCTCAGTGTCTGTGTTTGTGAGGATTCACACTCTGAGGCTTTCCAGTCTAAAATTAAAAAGCCATGTTAGTTATTGGACAGAGTGAGCAGACATACAGTACAGTATTCAAGGCAGCAAAATATTTTAGATCAAGTAATAAATATGGGGAGGCTTTGCAGGAATTGTGCACAAATTACTTTTGAAACTGCAAGTCTCGGTAGTCTTACCTGTAGAAATAACAAATCTAACATGAACTGCACATCATCTCAAATTCGAAATCTTAAAAGCAGAATTCGGGTACACTGGCATCTGTTCAGCCACTTATAAAGCTGGTTACGATCAGGCATCCTGTAGGGTCAAGAAAAAAAATACAATGAAGGGGCATTGTACTTTTAACTGCAGCCATAAGAAACGTCATTTCTAAGGGCTAAGCCTTCAGTTAAATGTGTTTGTGTGTGTACTCCTCCTAAACCAACATCTTAAATAATAAGCTAATGACACGTGGCAACAGCAGGTGCCCAGCCTGTCACTGTGCCACACCAGACGCACACCACATTTCTCTGATGGCTTTGGACATCATAAATTTTAAAATTGTTTTCTGCCATAAAATTTTTTCTACCAAACAAGGTTAAAGAAATCCATTTCAAAATTATGAGTAAATAGTAGCCAACTAACAAATTAATTCATAAGTATAATGTAATGTCGTAAAACATTAGACATGCACAGAACAAATCTGGCAGCATCATGAAATGAATTTTAATTAAGCAGAGAGTGCATGAGCTAGACAAATCGGATAGGGACTCGTGTCGCAAAGTAAAAAACGCTGATCGGGCAGGGTCGTAATAGTAAAGCTCTGTGCGTGTGTGTGCATGCACGCACGTGCTGCTCGGGTTTTCTTTGTGCACATGCACCTGCAAATCAGGCAGGCACCGCAGATTAGGTAGTGACAAGTCCTATTAGTCAACCAGGCCGCCAATCTTCTTTGGCTGTACAAGTAAAACATTGGCCCTTCTCCATCTGCGTGGTGTTCCAGCATGAGATAGACAGATACTTTATTAATCCCAAGGTGAAATGCACATAATCCAGCAGCAGTATACTGATACAAAAAAACAATATTAAATTAAATAGTAATAAAAATGCATGTAAAAGCAGACAATAACTTTGAATAATGTTAGCATTTACTTCCCCGGGTGGTACTGAAAAGTCTCATAGTGTGGGGGAGGAACGATCTCCTCAGTCTTTCAGTGAAGCAGGACAGTGACAGCAGTCTGTCGCTGAAGCTGCTCCTCTGTCTGGAGATGATCCTGTTCAGTGGATGCAGTAGATTCTTCATGATTGACAGGAGTTTGCTTAGTGCCCGTTGCTCTGCTACAGATGTTAAACTGTCCAGCTTTATTCCTACAATAGAGCCTGCCTTCCTAACAAGTCTGTCCAGGTGTGAGACGTCCTTCTTTATGCTGCCTCCCCAGCACACCACCACGTAGAAGAGGGCACTCGCCACAACCGTCTGGTAGAACATCTGCAGCATCTTATTGCAGATGTTGAAGGATGCCAACCTTCTAAGGAAGTATAGTTGGCTCTGACCTTTCTTACACAGAGCATCAGTATTGGCAGTCCAGTCCAATTTGTCGTCCAGCTTCACTCCCAGGTATTTATAGGTCTGTACCCTCTTCACACAGTCTCCTCTGATGATCACGGGGTCCATGAGGGGCCTGGGCCTCCTAAAATCCACCACCAACTCCTTGGTTTTGCTGGTGTTCAGTTGTAAGTGGTTTGAGTCGCACCATTTAACAAAGTCCTTGATTACGTTCCTATACTCCTCCTTCTGCCCACACCTGATGCAGCCCATGATAGCAGTGTCGTCCGCGGACTTTTGCATGTGGCAGGACTCTGAGTTGTATTGGAAATCCGATGTATATAGGCTGAACAGGACCAGAGAAATTACAGTCCCCTGCGGCGCTCCTCTGCTGCTGACCTACAGTGTCAGACCTGCAGTTCCTGAGACGCACATACTGAGGTCTGTCTTTTAAGATAGTCCATGATCCATTCCAGCAGGTATTAATCTACCCCTATCTCGGTCAGCTTGTCCCTAAGGAGCAGAGGTTGGATGGTGTTGAAGGTGTTAGAGAAGTCCGGAAACACAATTCTTACTACACCACTGCCTCTGTCCAAGTGGGAGAGGGATTGGTGTAGCATGTAGTTGATGGCATCCTCCGCTTCCACCTTCTCCTGGTATGCAAACTGCAGAGGATTGAGAGTGTGTCGGACCTGTGGCCTCAGGTGGTGAAACAGCAGCTGCTCCATGGTCTTCATCACATGTGACGTCAGGGTGACAGCCCTGAAGTCATTCAGCTCATTAGGATGTGATACCTTTTGGACTGGGGTGATGAAAGATGTTTTCCAAAGCCTCTGGACTCTCATCTTTTCCAGCCTGAGGTTGAAGTTGCGCTGTATGGGATTCCCCAGCTCCAACGCACAGGCCTTCAGCAGTCGTGGCGATACTCCATCTGGACCCACTGCTTTGCTGGCATGAAGTCTTCTCAGCTCTCTGCTTACCTGGGCTGCTGTAATTGTGGGTGGTGGGAAACTCTCTGCTATGGTGGTATCAGCAGAAGGATGGGTGGAGGTTGCAGTACTCCAAGGTGAGAGTGGGTTAGGGTGGTCAAACCTGTTAAAGAAGTTGTTCATCAGGTTTGCTTTCTCCACGTCTCTCTTGATGGAGGCACCACAATTCGAGCTGCAGCCAGTGATGATCTTCATCCCATCCCACACTTCCTTCATGCTGTTATTCTGCAACTTCTTCTCCATCTTTCTCCTGTACTGCTCCTTCACCGCCCTGAGCTGGACTTGGAGTTCCTTCTGCACGCTTTTGAGCTCATACTGATCACTGCCTTTAAAAAACCTTTTCATCTGGTTCAAAAGGCCCTTAATGTCACTTGTAATCCTTTTCTTATTGTTAGCATAGCAGCGAACTGTTCTTACTGGAACTACAATGTCCATACAGAAGTTGATGTTGTCAGTAGTGCAGTCAACAACCTCCTCAATGTTCTCACTATGTGACCCCTGCAGGATATCCCAGTCTGTAGTTCCAGTTTCTCAGAGCCTGCTTTGCCTCAGGGGACCACTACCTGAATGAGTGTGTGGTTTTAGGTAGCTCCCTCACTCTTGGATTATTGTGAGCCTGAAGTAGGACCAGATTGTGATCTGCTTTCCCAAGCACAGGCAGCGGGGTGGTGCTGTATGCATCTTTAACATTTGCATACAGTAGGTCAGTAGTCCTATTTCCCCAGGTGTTACAATCCACATACTGGGAGTTGACAGGTAATGTTTTGTCCAGCGTTGCATGGCTAAAATATCCAGCGATTAGCACAAGCACCTCGGGGTGCTGTGTTTGTAGTTTAGCAACACATAGCAATCACTCACTATCTCTACGTCCGCCCAAGGAGGGATGTAAACAATAACAACAGTGATGTGTCCAAGCTCTCTGGGCAAGTAATAGGGACGCAGACTTCCGGCCAACAGTTCGATGTCTCTGCAGCAAGTGGAGATTTTGACGTTTACATGTCCAGAGTTGCACCACCTTGTATTCAAATAGAGAACTGTGTTAATCTGCACTGCTCTTTAGCTTTAGCACTCAAGTGGAGCTTTAATGTCAGCCTACATAAAACTCGCTGGGTTCTCTTTTCACCACATGGCATATAAAGTGATGTCCAGGCACTGTTTCATGTTGAATGACAGCTGTATTTAGTTGTGTAGTACGTACTTTTAGTCATATTACACATTACACCCACAATACAGTATTTCAGCTACAGAGTTTGCATCAATGAATACTAATGGCGCTCACCTTGGAGTGTCCCATATGTATGTGTGTCGGTGTGCCGGTGACTGATCTGCACCGTGTCTCTCAGCCTTTGTCATGTGCTGCAGGTGGACATCTTTGAAATTTGTGGTGTAGCAGAGCGAATTCAAACTGATCTGCCAAAGTACTTCAAATATTATATCAGTTTGGGAATTTGATTTGATATGCTAGTTTTTATGGGTCCCCAGCACATAAAGGAGTCAAAGGAATAAAAATTTTTGTTGATTTGGCAATAAAAGCAACTAAACATCTTATATTATTGAATTAGAATTAACATTCAGTAAATCAGAAGTTAACAGTCTGACACGACTGAAAATCGGTGAGATGTGGCAAATCATTTGGGACAATGACAGTAAGGGAAGGCATACAGTATGGATAAAGTAGAAAGCAGAGTTAGATTAATAGGAAAAGTGGGTAGAACAAGAAGAGAAGAAACAATATTAACACACATCGGTATTGGGCATTTTAGTTATACACAATTCAAGACAAGGCAGCACCAGTCTGGAGTGTGTAGGTCACGTAATCAGCTAGAGACTGTATAGCGTGTATTTTTTGGGTGTGTGGCATGTAAATTACATCAAGTTCAACATTTTAAATCTCTAGGAATGGGTAAATTAACATTACAACAATTATTAAAGTATGGCGATGAGTGTAAATTGATTCATATTAAGTTATATAAAAACTGTAAGGTTATTTGAGAGTGTGATGTTTCTCTGAAAAGTCTTCACATATTGAATATGAACACGTAGAGATAAACAAAGATAAGTGCTCAGGGTTTTGAAATACCGTTTTATGGATGTGTAAGTTCTCATTCGCTCAATTCAGAGTTATTGCACATGATTTAGGTGAGGGGCAAGCAGCGCGACCTCCAGCCCAGCGCCGATCTTTACTCAAGTCAATCCCCCTGTGGCCGCCCTCATGTCTTTTCTATTCAAACATCAGTGTGTGTGTTTCCAGTTCACTTCACGTTTTCGAGTCCATTTTCTACTTCACATTGTCCTGTCACACTGTCGTCACCTCCTACTCTACATTTTGATTACTTGCCATGTATTCCTGCATTCCAAGCTCATTTGACAAAGATTAAGGAGAAAGTGGTGCAGATTGATTTACAACTCCAAATGCCACCTTCAACTGACCAGCAGAAAACTGGCAAATACATTAATTCAATAAATAATCACAATTTGATGAAACAGAGGCCAACAACAGCCACTGTTACAACATAACATAAAAAGCATATCAATTTTCGATAATCAATTTGTGTATTAATTATTAAGTAGAGCTAAGATTTACCTCTTCAGTGTTCACTGAGACACTCACAGCACCAACTTTAGATCTCAATCAGCAAGATCTATCTTCTAAAACAAAGTAAGCCCAAGATCATAAAATCAATTTTAAAACCACCACCAGCTCAAATGTTTACCTCTCCTGCCCCCTCAATCAGTCCACACGGTGGGTGTCTTTCTCACAGCACAATAATCACCTCACACACTAAATGCTGCCCTCTTAAGGAATACCAGCACAAGTCTCACCTCCACTCGACGATGTCACCTGTGTGTCCTCTTGTGACCAAACTTCCTAATTATTAAGCTGACCACCACGACCTTCCTCACTAACTGGCTCAAATGACATATGTGTTGTATCAAAGTCACTCTTCTGAAGTTGTACCCAATAAAATTAAAAACCTGTGCACCAAATTAAACAAACAGATTATGAAAATCCAGCGATCCGCAATAGATAGAATAGACTTAGTGAAACTTTGTCACAAGGTAGAAGTTACAGAAATTCTTTTAAAAATAAAAAAGGTAGCTAAATAAGTAAATACACATACACACACTTTGGTCTGAACACACACCAGAATGACTATGAAGCAATTAAAAGAAAGAAAAGTTCTGAATTGTCTGCCGCTGTCAGCGTGAGACATGAACAGACGTATTACTGTTGGTATAAATGAGCCCCCGTAGTGTTTCTTGACACACTTATGCGGAATGATATGAAAGAACTCTATTTTAGTGTATTAGAGAGATGATGTGCAGCATTGTTCATAATGGCACTCAGTTTTGTTTTAATTCTCTCCTCTGCTACAGACTCCAGGGGGTCCAGGGTGCTTCCCATGACTGCTCTTTCCCTTTAAATTAGCCTGTTTTTTCAGTCGGCCTCTCTTGACGTGATGTACACAGCTCAGCACACTGCAATGTAGAAAATCACACTGGTCATCACAATGTGATAGAAAATGTGAATTATGTCACCTCCCACATTGAAGGAACGCGGCCTCCTAATTGAAAAGAGCCCGCTCTGCCCTTTCTTATGGAGTTAAAACACTTTTTCCTTTTAACATGACACACATCCATCCCTGTTATGGCGGTGCAGTTAAGTAGCTTTAGTCAGGTCAATCAGGTATTTACTAATGGAGAAGGGATGGTCACAGTTTAACAGAACAATGCACTTTAAAACATTTAGTGAGAACAAGGGGGTTTGATTAAATCTGAAAGCACAATCAAAAGTTATAATTGATTCAGTGGGTAAAGAGGGTACTGGTGGCTTTTAATGAATTGAAACGATTTGACACACCTACTGACAAAAATAGAAGTTACGCACCATCAGTTACACCTGTCTGCCTAAGCTAACAAACCCCTTATTTCACTTTCTTGTCTTCTCCTGTTGCAGCTCCTCTTTCATCTCCTCCCTCCAGACTTTTCTCAAACTTAACACAATCCTGTGTCCCTACTTGGACAAACCTTCATCAACCTAAATTGATAAGATAATTCTGGGACCCCAGCAGCACTGTATGTTTAATTCAAGTAGTGAATACTGCTGACCCACAACTCTGTAAGATGGTCGTCTTGTTTTAGAGTCTGTTGGACCTTCACTCCACTCCCAAGATTCTGATCATCTGAAATGAAGAGTGTTGCGTTACTGTCAGCATGCTACAAACTGTGTAACTTTACATAAACCATAATATAGAGCCTTTTCTAAAATGATATTCAAGTGTCTTTAGACATAAGCGATGAAGTTTTAATGAAGCTGATCTTGTTCTTTTCACAGAGAAAAAGCAAAAGCTGCTGTTTACTGTAACATCTCAGTGGATGTGAAACAGGAGACCTGTGATGTGGACACATATATCATGGAGAAAACTGTAAATATTAAGGAGGATGACTGTGAGTGGGAGTCCATCTACCTCAAACAGGAAAGTCTGAGCATCAAGGAGGAGGACAGTAAACTGCAGCCAGTGGGCATTAAAGAAGAACCTGAAGAGATGTCTGTCAGTATTGAGACACATAACCATACAAATATGGACAGTGTTAAAGAAGACAACCTTCAAGATGGAGTGGTGACCAGGTTAGACTCTTCACATAGCAGACACGGTTCCTCTCCTGAGCCTTCTATCAATGTGAAGTCTGAATCATTAGAGTCTGAACCAAAGAGGGCTGTGGAAACTACATCTGTTGGAGCCCAGAAAAATAAGGAAACACCTTCAAAGAAGTCTGGAAAAAGTAAGTGTAATATAAAATTGTGTAAGGTTTAGGGTTTGGGGTTTATGAGCCTGAAAGGTTGGGTCTTGTGACTTTTATGAGAAACTTAGAAATGGAGTGATAATATTTTATTGTGTTGTGAGACTTGCCTGGACACCACCAGTCAGAAACCACATCTTTATCAAAGTCACACGTTTATTAACCACCTCCAAATACAGGATACACAGTCCTGAACACCACACAATGCACTCAGCAATTAAATCACCACAATACTGTTCTCTATATCTCAGTCCTTGGCCAACTATCTCCTCTTGGGAGCTTCGTCCTGCTCCCACTCCCGACTCTGGCTCCTCGACTGTAAGGAGGCGACGCCTTTTATATCCCACCCAGATGTGTTCCAGGTGGCTGATGACGTCCATCCAGCAGCACTTCCTGGTGTGGAGGAATTGCTGCCCTTTGCACCAGAAGCACTCTGGGTGTCCCTGGCAGGTTCATTCACCATCTTGCCTGGTGTGGCGGAAGTGACAGTTCCCTGGGTCCCATGAGGCTTAAAGCGCCCCCTGGCGGTGACCACGGCTCCCAACAGCTTCCTGTGGTCCTCTTTTTTTCCAGAGTGGTTGCCCCTTCGTGACCTGAAAGCTATTACTGTCCCTTTCCAAGTCCCTTCAGGTATCCCGGCCAAGTAATGACCCCGGCAATCTGCCACAGTGTGTTTAAATTTAGTCTGAGATTTCATCAATTGTAATGTAAGGTTTAGCAATTTGCTATTCTTCCATTATAATGACTTTATGCAAACGTCCTCAGCCGATCCTCAATAAAGAGTGCTATACAAATGTCCAAGAGAAAGACAAAGGTATTGATCCCTCTGGAATTTCTTGGGTATCCATATTAATTCCTCTTAACACTGTAGTCCGATCTTCAACTAAGCTCCGATTATAGAAAACCTCATTTGTCCTAAACTACTGTAATAACACAAACAATTGGACGGCTTCTTGTCAGTCCTGAAAACATTGTTTAAACATTCACAGTTCACTCCATGACCCTCCTGTCTTTACAGACTTGTTGGCCTTTCTTTAACAATAATGACCTCCACAAAACTTTTTGTAGCTACTGATCAGCAATGAATTTTAACCCATTCCTTCATTCCAAACCTTTTCAGTTCCTTCATCCCTGAGAGCCCTTTTCTGATCAGTTCTCTTTAGGTCAGACCACAGTAACTCGTGTCTCTTATTGGCCATTCCAGAACACCAGTTACCGTATGTTTTAACGCTTTCTGTTTTTGATTTCTTCCTGTGTTTGGGCTCATTGTCCTGTGTCATCACTCAACTTTTGTTCAGATTCTACTATCCTGATATTTTTCTGTCATGCTTTCTAGATAATAGCTTCAATTAAGTGACCGTTGATCATGTCAAGTGTTCCAGGCCATGAAGAAACGTGCAGGCCAAACCATGATGTTCCATTCACCTTGATGATTTAGTATCAATGTGCGCTTTTGTATTCCCTCTAAACATGGTGTTGCATGTTTTGACCAAAGACTAAAAACTTTTGTCTAATTCATTCATAGAACATTGTCTGTTCTGGAACATCAAGATGATCTTTTACAAGTTTTCATATGTGCAGTGATGGGTTTGCTAGATTGCATTGATTTCCTTTGTGTTTTCCTTCTGTAAACTACATTCTTATGCTTTTCTCCATAAGAACATGGGCAGAGACTTTCTCAAGTCCCGGAGACTTCTGCAGGCCCTTTGCTCTGCCTGTCTGGGTTCCTATTCACCTCTGCTTTCATGCTGTGATCTTTGTGGGTTGCCCTTTCTAGTAGTGAGTTTCCTCCATTTTTGTAGACAGTATGGCTTTCTATGCATTAACGTACACCCGGGTCTTCCAAAATTCTTTTATCACATTTGCCAGCTTTACACATCTCTTCAGTAGTTCTTAGGTTCTTGTGACATTCTAAAAAAAGCATTTGGATGAAATGTCAAACCTTTGGATTACACATTGAAGCGGTGGATTGGAGATACAACTTAGACTGACATGTTGACATCATTCTTAAATCATAAAGTGAAAAAGTCTGTGTGTTCTGTGCTAGTCTGTGTTCCTTCTGTGTGAGTGTGCATTAAATATGGCTTTTGCTCCTAAACACTTTTTTTTTTTTTTTTCGTAGCTGTTAAGGAGCAGTGAAGCACTTTTTTTAATGTTTTTTTTTTTTCTATTTACAAGGGTATTTTTATTTGTTTTGTGATTCACAAAAACAGCAGGTGTTACTCCAGTCTTTCTGCAACATTTGGGTTTGTAGGACAGAGGGTGGAAAAGCTTTTGCAGTTGCCGGCAAGTCAGTGTCATAGCAATAAGCAGGCAAGAGTAACTGTGATTTCCTAGCAGAAGGAAGTTCAACATTTTACATGTGTTGCACGATGGATTCAAAGTAATTAAGAAAATCTAAGCAGTTGAAAAATAAGGAGGTAAAAAAGAAGCTGTAAAGGAAAAAATTAACATCAGAATAAGTCATTTAAGATGAATAACCCCAGTGCTAACAGTAGTGCATTTGAGAGCAATCATTAGGAAAGTTATGAGGACTCTAAAAGACAGTTACATAGAAATATTGCAGCCAAAGGCATTCTTTCAGTATTTTGGGAGTAAACTGACAATCAAGGAGGAAGTGAAGTGCCACATGAACAATAAAGGGGAATTACAATACACAGATAGTGAAATATAAAATGCTCTAAACTTTCCATTTTCTGAAGATTTCATGTCTGAAAAAGTGGATAACCTCTCAGTTGTAACAGGGACTACTAAGGAATTACTGAGGGATTTGGAAATTGTAGAGAGAGAAGTGCTGCTGAGATTGAATTGGTTGAAATCAGACCAATGCTGTTTATCCTCAAATGCTTAAGGAGTTTAGTGAATATATATATAATCCTTTGATGGAGATTTTTTAGTAGTCATCACACACTGGGACAATTTTTATGAACTGGAAAATGTAATCCCATTATATAGAAAGGGTGATTGGGAAAATTGAAGTATCTAACAGGTCAGTAAGCTTAACTTGCATCACAGGAAAATAAATTAAAGGAATTGAGGAAAAGATTGACACATGGCAAGAACAGGAATTTTACAAAACAGTCAGCATGGTTTCAGGTGAGGGAGGTTGCTTTTTACTAAAATGCTGGAAATCTATGAGGAACCAACCAAAGGATATGATCAAAGTGGAGCATATGACATTAATTATCTGGACTTTCAGAAAGTATCTGATAAGGTACCACTAAACTAAAACAAGTGAAAGTTCAGGGTGTGGTGTGCAGATGGGTTCAGAATTGGCTAAACACAGGAAGCAGAGGGTTATGGTGCGAGGAACCCTATCAGAACTGGGTGGTCGTAAGAGTAGTGTCCTACAAGGGCCAGTTTTGGGGCCATTGCTATATAAATATATTGTCACACACGTGTGATTAGGTGACAGCTGAATGGCCTAAATGATAGAAATACCACACCAGACCAGGGTGCGCTGACTGTCTCTCTCAATCTCTCTGAATGGAAAATCCTGTGGGATTTTCAAACCTATGAAAATCTCTTTTCAATTTACCTCAGTTGTGCAGCTGGAAAACAATATATGGGTGGCTGCCCCAAACCTTTATGATGTCTGTGACTCATCTTTGTAACAGTGGATTTTTAATATCGGCCGAATTTTCCCAAATCTATCGTGTAACTGCGCAATATATTCTAATATATTGGTAGAAGGAAGATCCTCTTCTTCTCATCCTTCTTTTAAAATATCCAATATTCCCTGAGGTTGTCATCCTGATAACAACTCAAAAGGAGAGAACCCTGTCCCTGCTAACCACCTTGTGGAGCATTTGTTTGAGAGTCTGATTAAATCTCTACTAGACCATCGGTTTGTAGGATGATACACAATGGACTTTAAATGCTTTATTTTATAACTTGGCCATTTCCCTAAATGTTTTTCGACATGAAAGGCGTCTCTTGGTCTGTAAGGACTTCTTTAGGGATGCCGAACACGCAAAGACCCCTACAATTTCCCATGTGATAGCTTAAGACGTGGCTGAGCACTAGGGAACAGCCTCTGGATATCGAGTAGCATAATGATAGAAATGATTTAGATAGGAATAAAAATAACAAGGTGGTTAAGTTTTTAGATGGTTCCAAGGTAGGTGGATTTGGCAGATAATCAAGAATCTGTTGAATCATCACAATAGAGGGATTTGGACAGTGCACAGGTTTGGGCAGATTTGTTGAAGATTAAAGTATACTAGGCCTTACTTCCGTCTTATTTTGTGCGTCTTGTTGCCTTTGTTCATTGGACATTACATCTGGCCATGGGTGCCACACATTTTATTTTTATATATGTATTTAGTAACGTTTGTCTAATTGTTAGTTTCTTTCTGAAGAATATGAGAAAATAAAGCAATTTTGTTGTATATGACATTTTTTTTTTCTGAAGTTGCTGTATATAATTTTAATTTAATCCTTTTGCCTTTGTTAATTTTCTTAACAAGCAGTGGATCAGTGAGATAAGCACTTTGTGTTGCCTGTGCAGTTTTACTACTCCTCAGGTTGGCGTGACTGGTCTGCATCAATGTCACTGTCAATTTTTTTATATAGCACATTTAAAACAACATAGTAATTCTGTGGCTAAAATGCTTTACAATAATAGAAATAAAAGAAAAACAAAACAATTAACATAAAAACGTTAAATAGAAATAAAATACATGAACATAAAATAAGATACATAATAAATAGAAATGATCCTCTTTAATAAAACCCTTGTGTGCGTCCAGTGTCCGTGTGTGTGTGTGTCTTCTGGTGAAGTGCGCATGCGCGGGGCCATACGGCACGTGTTCAGTCTCTTCCTGTGCATTCCCTGTGTGTGCAGAGAGAAAGAGACACACACAGGTGCATGCGTGCGACAGACAGACACGCAGGCCCGCCCAAGAGACAGACCGACACGCAAGCACACACACACGCACACACGCGCGCAGGCAGGCCGGCCGGCCCATGCGAGAGACGGACGGACGGACAGACAGATACGCACGCAGTCTCACGCGAGAGACGGACAGACACGCATGCACGCACGGAACAGAGAGTCAAACACTCACACACACACAGGCAGGCCCGCATGGGGGACAGACACGCACACACACACATACACACGCAGGCCCGCGACAGAGACAGACACGCACACACACACACACACACACACACACACAGAGGCGCACGCGTGCATTGTTGCAATGTTACTTTTCTTGGTTGTTTATTTGATTACGGATTTTTCCAATGTTCATTTTTTTCCCTGTGCTTAAAACTCATTAAAAAAGGTGTTTTTAGCGAGTGGGTCGTAAGGCTATAGCGTGAACTGTTGCAGTGTTAGTTTTCTCTGTTGATCAAGGTTTTCATAGTGTTATTCAATGTTTTTACATTTAGTTTACTATTACACTGTGCATTCAATGGTATAATTAACTATATTTGTGCTTAAAATCTTAAAAAAATATATATATATATTTACATACAGTTCATACGGTCTGGAACGGATTAATTGTATTTACATACAATCCTATGGGGGAAATTACTTCGGTTCCACTGTATTACTTTCCGACAAAATTACAGGCATTTTACGAAAATAGAAACCAGTATTACTGAGAGAAAATTAAAGGCACACAATACAGGGACGCATATTACAGCTACATACAAGGTCCCTTGCCATTTAATAGAGACTGTTCATACTAATGTTTATGCACTACTGTTCTAGCGCCCGTTATTGTAATGGGCTTAATGTCTAGTGTTATATAATCACAAAGAGGAAACCATCAGTATTACTGAAGGTCACGGAATGCAAGTACAAACAGTTTTACAAGGTGAACTTGAACTTATTGAGTGAGTTTAGAGCTCTTGGGTTGAAACTGTTTTTGAACTGCAATGTCCCTACAGGAAAGGCTCTGAAGCGTTTGCCATATGAGAGCAGTTCCAATAGACAGCATGGCTGAGGCAGCATGTGCTTGATGCTGTTTCCTGATAATTCTCTTTCCGATCAGCTGCTGTAGAGCTGTGATTCCACACTCAGATTCAGTGGGATAAATACTTGAGAGTAACAACTCTAAGGCTACTATGGTATTTGGAATAGTTTGGCCATTCTGTGAACCATTATATTGTTACAGGTTAATTACAATCAGATGCCTTAAAGTAATTAACAATATGTGGTTAATTTTTGTGTATTTGATAAAGCTGCGTCAGGGATGTGGATCTGAAAAAGAAAGGGAAACCACACTGGAACAAAAGCACTACATTGACGCTGGGTGCCACCAGTTTGCAAAACCAAGTGGGTAACTTGCGTACGCCAAGGATTTAGCTGGCATGAAAATATGCGTGGCTTTAGCTTGGAAACGGGAGTATGCAATATTTTTGTGCATACACACCATTTATACATGAGGCCCTAGGCATCCAATTGCCTTCTTCCTACAGCACCTCCTGGCTTGGCGGAGGTGCTGCTAAACAGGGCCCAGCAAACAACCAGACACCTCCGGGCGGTGACAATGGGCCCCAGCAAGGTTGAGCTTCCATGATCCAAACCCGTGGCCCCATTTCAAGCCAAGGGGGCTGCCCTCTAGCGGTCTGGGAGAGACAGTATCCAGAATAAGCTCTATTCCCCTGTCTTTCGTTGTTGAAGGCATCCCTGCTGGCATTGGGCCCAGGCAGTCTGTCACACCACAGATTGTCGTTAATGTTCAGATCAAGGAACTGAGAGAGCCATGACAAAACTTTAAGCTCCTTGAGGATTGCATTGTGAATTCTGGGGTGCAGTTCTAATCATTATCCTTTCGTAGAAGTCATACTCTTTTCATTTTTAGCTTTTGTAGATGGTGTGATGTTTGCTTCAGAATTTTCAAATATTTAATTGAATCCATTCTTCCCTCTACCAGTAAACATTTCCCGGTGCTCCTGGCTTCAACACAAGCCTGAAATGTGATTAATCTTCTCCCATCCTTAACAGTCAGAGACATTTTCTTATCATGAAATTCTGTGCACTTTTTCCTCCAAACACACCTTTGCACATTTGGCCAAAAAGTTATTTTTTAACTTCATCAGTTCACATGGTTTGGTTCCAAAATGAATCAGGCTTGTTTAGATGTTCATCTGCAACCTTTGAATTTTGTGGTGAGGAAATGTTTCTTTTGATGGCTCTTCCTTGAAGGTCATATTTCTGGTGGTGTTGCTGTACAGTAGAACAGTGAATCACCACTCCAGAGTCTGACTACAAAAGACCACCAGGAAGCTTTAAGACACAGGGGTTTGGGTTTGCCATTCTAGCAATGCTATGAGCAGTTGTCTTGGTCTTCCAGACCTCAACTTGATTTCCACCATTGCTGTTAACTGTCATCTTTTAATAATGTTACTAACGGAGGAGGTGGCTAGTTGAAAACTCTTTGACTTCTTCTATAGTCTTTTCCTGCTTTGTGACTATAAATTATTTT
Organism: Polypterus senegalus; assembly: GCF_016835505.1. NCBI lineage: Eukaryota > Metazoa > Chordata > Cladistia > Polypteriformes > Polypteridae > Polypterus > Polypterus senegalus. The sequence goes on along the minus strand of NC_053161.1, from coordinate 188,748,358 downwards.
ATTCTTCAGAGTGTTAGACAGCTGCTTAGAGGAGCCCATGGCTGCTGATTGCTGGGACAAGGTTTGAGGAGTCTGAGAATTTATACAGCTTTGAATTTTGCACCACCGGGCCATTCCTAATGATGACTGTAAACAAGCCAAAGCCCTAAGGAGCTAATTATGGTCTGACATCTTGGGTGAAAAAAGATATCTGAGACCTCCGATCTCTCGGGATGCACAAACATTTCTGGGGTATTCCTTTTTTCACTCTACAAATCAAAAATAAGACACAAATCTTGCTTAAAATGCAGAATAGAATGTTTTATCTTTAACTTTATGGCTTTTGGAGATAAATTAATCTGATATTCACTTAACTATTCACAGTAACAGTTATTTTCATCGGTGGGTCCTCACACATTTGCATGTCACTGTGTATGCGATGTCATGAAAGTGTTCATCTTGCTAATGCTACGTCTGAAAAGGATCATCTGCGTGGCAGAGTATATCATGCACCCAATTGAAGAATTAAATGATGAAACCTTTAAATTTCTAGTATAGAAAATGGTGGTGTATCTAAAATGATAAATTGCAATTATTTTTGAGGGATTTTGTCGTCTTGTCCTGATCATATGTCTGGTTCTTTTCAAACAGTGCCATTATTGACAGCTAAGACACATTTGTTTCCTCAGCGATTTTCTTGCTTTTGCTGCTTTGTTGAAAGTCGATGTGCTCAACTGTGTGTTGTACGTAAACGTTTCTCATCAGATTACGTTGCAGCAAATGTCTTGCTTTAAATACACCACAAATAACTGTTTCATTTTAAACTTTATATATAAAATTCCTATCACATTTCAGATACTTTAAGATATTTCCTTTTTTTAAATTTTATTGATTTTGTTGTAATCATTCCATACAAATAGATACATTTTTACAAAAAAGTAGGATAGAAAACAAATCAACCCCCATGAGTCTCTGAGAGAGACAGCATGACCAACGGAGTAAAACTTAAAGCTTGTAAAAATACATAAATTGATGAGTTTAACACTAGAATTACCAGAGCCTATGAAAAAACCCCGAGATCCGTCCCACCTTAAATCGCTTCTTAAAACCGTTCTCACCTCTCCGCCAGCGTCTTTTGTTAATCTAAATGTGCTGATAAAAAAAAAAGTAGCAAGTAGCCGGCTATTCCATCCCCCACCGACTTAGAATGTGCACAAACTTCTCCCAGCTCATGCCTTGATTGATTATCTGGGAGTGAAGTGGAGTTTTAGAGTGGAAATAATAGATCGTTATTTGGAACACACGCATTTCACATGTGTTCTGTTTATACAGTAATCTGTGTAAACACAATGTTCAAACAGAAACGTTTTTCATATTGTAGTAGTAAATGACAAAATGTAGGCATAAACTATATAATGTACGAACCCTTCAGTCCAAATATCAAAGAAACACTTTCACAAAAGGTACAAATATAATAGAACAAGTATGCTTTTATTCAAAAATATAACTGCAAAAAAAAGCCACCTTAGCATGCCACATTTACACATACTTATTACAACCGCCACGGTAGCGTAATGGTATCAGCTGCTGACTAGTAATGAAAAGGTCATGAGTTCGATCCCGCCCGATTCAGTTTTGAGAAGTAAACTGCTCTTATTCGTACTATTTTAGAATAAAAACATACATTTGATTTCAGTGTGTAACAGCCAGTGTAATTTATGATACTTGTAAAGGTTAGTTTTTTTTTTTTTATTCACTTTTCATTCTCTCAGTTGTGTTCAGGATCCTTCCCTACCCCCCACCCCCCATTGACACTGCTGTTTTCACATAAAGATGTGCTATAGCTCTGCAGCGTACTTGTGACTACATTCTCGTACCAATGCTTGCGAACTGAAGCGCCTGCATGCACTTTTCGTGGCATTACACGTCTATTTTTTGAGCATGCCCGTGTTGCTCAAACACAGGAACATATGTTGGTGTACAAGTATAACAAAACAAGTACACTTTTATTCTAGACTATCAGTGAAGAAAAAATAGAGCAAGTTACAGTAGGCGGTTGATACGACAGCTTAAGTGGTGCAATGCTAAGAACTGCTGATTTCCGATCCGTGCTATATAAAATCATCACATTAAAATATTAACAATTCCCACACACCCTTCCTACATTCACGACATGTGTACTTGTTGCAGTGTACACATCTCTCTGTGCTATGGTTCCTATTACACTGAATGAGCACCTGACACTGTACTTTCTTCCCTATATAAATAACATTCGAGTATAGCGCGTCTCCAAATAAATCATATTTGAGCTATAGCGCATCTTTATGTGAAAACAGCAGTGTCAGATGGGGAGGAGGGGATTGTGACCACGACTCAGATAATGGAACTGAATTAAAAAAACAAGCTAACCTTTACAATTATCATGCATTTACACTGGCTCTTACAGACTGACTGAAATCAAATGTATGTTTTTATTCTAAAATAGTACAGTACATGCAATATTATTTGAAAACGAACAGCGTCAGATCGGGTTTGAATACACGCTGACGCTGTTACAGAAGGAGTCAGCTTATTCAGTGCAGCAGTTTCAACGCACAGTACATGCAGTATTATTTGAAAACGAACAGCGTCAGATCGGGTTTGAATATTCGCCCGATCTGACGCTGTTCGTTTTCAAATAATATTGCATTAATGCGAAGATGTTTTTACATATATTGTCTCTTACATTCATCTTGGGGTTTGTAATCAGTGACCGCATGTTTTTTTCCCCGATCTTGCCAGTTCGGACATGTTGCTGTATGGTGGTGTTTCTTTTGTACTCCAGGACATGCAGAGGACAGAATAGTACAGAGCAGTAAGTTCAGTGCTATATGCAATCAGATAGACAGACAGGCAGAGAAGGCACTAGATATATAAATAAAAAGGGAAGGCACTGTATAATAGATATATAAAAAGCAGCTAAGGGGATAGATATATAGATAGATAGGAAGGAAAGGCACTATATGATAGGCAGGCAGGGAAGCTCCTATATAATAATAAAATTACTGTTATTACTATATAGATAGACAGGGAGTTCAGGCAGGCAGAACGGCAAAGGTTAAAAATAAATAAATAAATAAATTTTCTCCCCAGCGGGGAATCGAACTAAGTGATGAAATTTTACCAGTACGCCACGGAAGCTGTTGTAAAGCTCTTGAACCTTTTATGAAAATGTTTTGTAACATTTATTAGTAAAATATGAAAAAGTTTCTATTTTAACATTGTGTTTACACAGGTTACTGTAGAAACGGAACACACATGAAATGCGTGTGTTCCAAATAACAATCTATTATTTCCACTCTAAAACTCCACTTCACTCCCAGATAATCGAGGCATGAGCTGGGAGAAGTTTGTGCACGTTCTAAGTCAGTGGAGGGATGGAATAGCTGGCTGCTTGCAGTTTGTTTTTATCGGCACATTTACAGGACAAAGGAGGCTGGCGGAGAGGTGAGAACGGTTTTAAAAAACGATTTAAGGTGGGATGGATCTATGATTTTTTTTTCGTAGACTCTGGTAATTCTAGTGTTAAAAGGCGGAAAAAGATAAATGGAGAAGAAAAAGAAATGGGAAGAGAGTTACTTCCTCAGTGCTTTAAGATCTTATTCTAAAACATTATTGAATAGATCCTGCCAGGTTTTGAAAAATTTCTGAACAGATTCTCTCACTAAGAATTAGATATTTTCCAATTTCAAATAATATAAAACATCAGTTACCCACTGACTTAAAAGAGGAGAGATAGGATTCTTCCAGTTTAGCAAAATAAGTCTGCGTGTCAATAGTGTAGTGAAGGCAATCACAGTTTGTTTGTCCTTCTCCACTTTAAGCCCCTTTGTGAGCCCACCAAACACAGCTGTTAGTGTATTAGGAGGGATTTTGAGACCAAGGCTGTTTGAAAGGCACTTAAAAATGTTTGTCCAGAAGTATGCTAATTTGGTGCAGGCCCAAAAGATGTGACCCAGTGAAGCTGGGACTTGATTGCAGCGTACACAGGTTGGATCTTGCCCTGGAAGCATTTTGGACTGTTTTAAGCGAGACAGATGTGCTCGATATATAATTTTGAGTTGAATAAATGTATGCTTTGCGCATATGGAGCTCGAGTGAATTCTCTGCATTGCTACCTTCCACTCCTTTTGTTATATGTTGAGTTAGGCCTTGTTCACACAGGCGTTAAGTTTTTGGATAAACGAACTTGCTCTGAACGTCCTAGATGTTTATGTTGCATTTTGTGGTGGCGATCGATTGACTTCTACACCAGCGTTCGTTTGTCTCTGTCTAACGCCAGCCTGCAGCCCAAATTGTAGTTTGTGTGTTAACCTGTGGAGGCAGTGTCGGGAACTGGATATGAAAGCCCTTGTCATTTTATTTGAGGTGTCTCCTTTCAATATGGACCATTTTGCTATGTTAGATATTAATCTTCTTGTTTTAAAAATACTCGTAATATGGCGACGTAGGGAGAGAAAAAATCACCACCGCTGCTGGGTTCATCCTCTGACTGCACAACGTCGGGTTAAAGGAAGTTTTTTTGTGCTTTATGAAGAAATGCGAAAATTTCCGCAAGTTTTTTAATTACTGTCGGATGTCGGTTTCCACTTTTGATTGTCTGCTGCAGCTGGTGCAATGCCACATTGCACGCCGATCAACTAATATGCGACTTGGTGTTAGCCCCGAAGAGAGACTACTTGTCACTTTGAGGTAAGGAAACAGTAGTTGAGTGTGCGCTTACACCGGTGTTATGCACTGAAATGCAAACCCCGGTCCTCCGAAGCGTAAAATAAACACGCAGAAAACGAACTAGAAGCGGTTTCCTTGCGTTCATTGGGTTTTGAACGCCAAGAAAAAGCTGCATGCAACGTTTTTTTGATGCCGTATAAACGCGCAACCGGACAAGCGCCGCGTCACCAAAGCCCGTGTGAACACTCTCATTGACTCCTATGTGTAGAAAACACTCGGCGCTTGATCCGTGCTCACCGGACGCTACGAACGCAAAAAAAATGCTCGATTTTAACGCCCGTGTGAACAAGGCCTTAGAGATCTTTTTCCCATTGTCCTCTTGGATCTTTGAAAGGGAGTGACTGTAAAATAATTGTATATATTGCAGAAATGCTGTCTGAGTCCTCGAAACTGAGCAATATTTTTTCCAGCATAGAGGAGGGTGTGAGAAGAGGAAAATTGGGCAGGTTCTGTTTAAAATTTTCTCAATTGAAGATTGTGAAAGAAATGTGTTGCTGGAAAGTTAAATTTGGAATGTAATTGTTCATAGGATGCACAGATGTTTTCTATATAAAGATCTCTAAACAATTTAATCCCAAATGTTTTCCAGATATTAAAAACCGTATGGGTTTGCGAGGGTTAAAAAAGGTGCTTCTCATGCAGAGGTGCCACAGATAAAAGATTCTCCATCTTAAAATACTTCCTACATTGGTTCCATACTCTTAGTGAGTGAACCACCACTCACTCACTCACTCACTCACTCACTGTTTTAATTTGGGAAAATGGTTCAAGGGATTAAAGAGTAAGTAGGCAAGAATCAGAGAGAGAAAGTCCGATATTTTAATAAAATTTACTTATTCAATTATAGTAACATTCAAATACTTATTCAATTATAGCAAAATTCAAATACTTATTCAATTATAGCAACATTCAAATACATATAATGCAGTGACAATAGACATACAGAAACAAAATTATGCTTACAGTAATATCAAAAGATCCAGAGCCATCATCCTAGACCAGTAGACTGAGGGAGCCCACTTGTCAGTCTCGTTAGAGGATCAACCCGTAAGCCTAGTCAAAGTACCGGGCGGTGTGCACGTTCCCCACGGTTGAGCTTCCAAAGAAACTAAGGGCGGAACCTTCCCTTATATACTAATTGAGTGTCCTTGCCCAAAAAGCGGCTTACCTGCAAGCAGTGTATACAGAAGTGATCAGTTTCAGTACACACCCTTCCACGGGACACGGTGTTGTTTTTCCTCTACTTGGCCTTGACCGAGACAGTGCCTAGTACCAGAAGACGCACAATAATAAGCGTTGCGTGCAATGAGGCCCCTCGAAGTGACGAACAACTTCTTACATAGCCTTAGCTGTATCTTTTAGAACATTCCTGGCTGTTTTCGAAAAACAAATCTTTGCAGCTGGTTTTGCAATGAAGCGACCAACACCCATCTGCACTCTTTATTCCCCCCCTCCCATCATAGAGAAAATTACCTTCCATTACACTCACTCACTCACTCATCATTAATTCTCCAACTTCCTGTGTAGGTAGAAGGCTGAAATTTGGCAGGCTCATTCCATACAGCTTATTACAAAAGTTGGGCAGGTTTGATTTTGAAATTCTACACGTAATGGTCATAACTGGAACCTACTTTCGTCCATATACTGTAATAGACTGCAGCTCGATGGCCGTGGGAGGCGGAGTTACGTCTCGCATCATCATGCCTCCCACGTAATTGAGTGCCTGCCCATATAAGGTAAATATTTGCGGGTGAAGGACTGTGCTTAGCATATTCATAAGTAAAAATATCTGAATCACAAACTGATGTTAATTATATTTTGTCCATGAATCCTTATTAAATAATTCCAAATAGTCTGTCCGCTTCCTTTCATAGCTTTTCCGATGGTTGTGCTGCTTCCAGGCATGTATTTTTGTATAAAGCATTTAACCAATCACATTTCAGCCATCATTTGTTGCCAGGCAGAAAGGCCTTCACAATCCGTTGTGCAGGCTCTCTAACACAGAATAAATGTCGATTAACCTGTTGCTTCAACCAATCAGATTTTAAGTTGGTGTCAGTAGGGCCCTCTAGCAGGCGTACGGCAACGTCACCGTATTCAAACCCATTGATTGGATAGAAGCCGATATGAGGAACTCTGCGAGGCCACTGAACTCACCGCAAGCGCTCTGAGCGCAAGACCCTTGCGCTCACTACGGCCAACTCCATGGCAGGATTCTGGACAATATTATTTGCCAGACACAGACCAGAATTCAAGACCACGAAAACCTGATGTTTGTCACGCTCCTCGAGCCCCAGAAGTTTCGGGAATACAAAAAATTTCCCGCATGCAGCCTTCTCCAGTTTAACACAAGAGCCATGGAGCAGTTTTTGATCTGTCTCGGCTAAAAACAGAACTGACTGTAATGTATGTCATGAATGATTTTGCAGGAAAATCTCCCACTGATCTCCTTGACTTCCTTCATCAGAAAAATCTGAATGAGAGCATGGGGCAGCTGTTCACATTGGTATATTTGGGAGTGACCATTCCCGTGTACACTGCTTCTGTCGAGCGAACATTTTCAGCCCTAAAGTGAATTAAAACTTATGCCTGAAATACGACAGGGCAGGTTCGACTTTCAAAATTAGCTTTGATGCCGATAGAAAGGGACTTTTTGATGGAACTGAAGCGCATGGATTATCCATACGACAGAGTAATTCAACTGTTTTTGAGGAAAGAGAGGAGGGTGGATTTTGTTTACAAATAATCTGAATTTTTAGTGAATAAAATGTTGCGATTTTCCTAAATAATATTGCAAGTTTTTGAGATGTTATTGATGTTTATGTGTGTCGTGTGCTGTGGCTGTAGTAGAAAGGAACTTGTTCACCCCTGGTCTGTCTGTTCAATAAAGGCTACAGGAGTTATCTGTCTGCGATGCAGTGGCTCTTTATACTGTATTTCTGCATATTAAGATGGTTTTTATAACCATAAATTAGTTTTTGAGGGGCGGGTTGATTCAGACGGAGCACTTCTGAAGGCCTAGGTGTGAGACGCACGGTCCGCCAATGGACCAGATGATACGTAAATTTGATGAACATTACAACCCGAAAATAAACAAAACTGTAGAGAAGTTCAGATTATACTTCTCCCAGTGCGTCTCTCTAAATCCTCCGTGCGAGAACATTATCATAAGGCTTAACAATCTTATTGGTACACCTTCTACGTACACCGAACTGTCCTTATTACAAAGTCTTCCATGCTTTACCGCTGGCTGCTTCTTTCCATTCACCTTCCTAGCTCTTTATTTAAACACTTCTCCTTCTCACTTTTCCGCTACTTCGATGTCTTCTCCCTTTTCGTTCAAAATACGCGCCTCCTAGCCTTTTTTCAGTCAGCTCCCCTTACGTCACACCATGGTACATTTAGCACAAGTTACTACCGGGAATGCCTGTTAAACATCTTACATTCACGAGTAGCGATTTGCGTGGTGAACATTTCGATAAATGAAACTTGTTATCTTTACAACGGTTGACAACACGGAATGTAACTTCATATCAACACGTCCTCCAAATACGAACCCGATTGAAAGAAATAATGATAATCAAATCCTTGATGACAGCAACACTCATAACAGTGACAAAACAATTACATTGACAATCAGGTTGTGTTATTTTTAAATTGTTTCCTTTTCTTTTTTTATAACTTCTTTAACACACTCCTCCGCTGCGAAGCGTGGGTATTTTGCTAGTTTCTTATAAAATTCTACAGGGTAGCGATCGGGGCCTGCTGCTTTCCCACTCTGAAGTGACTTTATGGCATTTAGTATTTCAGAAGTATATCCAATTCCTCTGCACTGAGAGTATCTATTTGTGGTATTTGTAATGTATCCAGAAATGCATTAGATTATGTGTTGTCTTCTTTAGGATATTTCCAAATACCAGTTATTTTCTTCTTCAGTTTCCACACTGAAACATTCTTCTTGCATTTACTCCTTTAATCTACTGTTTAAAATTAAAAATTATACAATTCAGATGTAATTAAAGTACACATTACTGATTTTCATTTAAGGGGATTTGCACACATTTCAATCACAACTTATAGAAATGACAACACTTTTTCTGAATCGTCCTCCCATTTTAGGGCACCGTAATGTTTGGGACAATTGGTGCCAGTGGTGTTTGTGATTCCTCAGGTGTGTTTCATTGCTTTAGTCTTGCAGGCCTAAGACCCCTCAGCTTACTCCTGCCTACAGACTACCTTTGGTCTCTGTAGTTGCCATTGTTCAACATGAGAGTAAGAGCTGTGCCAATGAAAGTCAAAAGAAGCTGGAAAATAATAATTAAATCATTGGAGACATCGGAAAACTTTAAGATTACCCAATTCAAAGTGTCTGGGATATCAATAACAAGAAAGAACACACTGCTGAGCTCAGTAATTACAAAGGGACTTGTAAGCCAAGTAAGACCACCACTGCTGAAGGCCGAAGATGTCGCTGCATCTGCATTTTGATCACGACTTGCATACCCTGATGGTAACGATATTGCATGTATCTCTCTACCATCTTAAGTATACAGTGATCCCTCGCTATATCGCGCTTCGACTTTCGTGGCTTCACTCCATCACGGATTTTAAGAAATCCGTGAGCATATCTAAATATATATCATGGATTTTTCGCTGGTTCGCGGATTTCTGTGGACAATGGGTCTTTTAATTTATGGTACATGCTTCCTCAGTTTGTTTGCCCAGTTGATTTCACACAAGGGACACTATTGGCGGATGGCTGAGAAGCTACCCAATCAGAGCACGTATTATGTATTAAATAAAATTCCTCAATGATATACGATATGCTTCCCACGCGGTGCTTCGCACACTTAAAAGCTCTAACAGCACGTATTTATTTTTGATTGTTTGTTTTTCTCTGTCTCTCTCACTCTCTCTGACATTCTCTGCTCCTGACGGTTAGGGTGTGAGCAGAGGGGATGTTTGCACAGAGGCTGTTTGCCTAGAGGATATGTACGCTCCTCTAAAAAATGCTGAAAGACTACCTTCACATTTCTCCCATCCTTGCAGCTGCTTTTTCCTGCAGTGCTTCCCATACTTTAAAGCCCGAAAAACACGTATTGATTTTTGATTATTTGCTTTTCTCTCTCTGTCTCTCTGTCTGTCTCTCTCTCTCTCTCTCTCTCTGACATTCTCCGCTCCTGACGCGCACATCTTTGAAGTGGAAGATATGTTTGCATTCATTTAATTGTGAGACGGAACTGTCATCTCTGTTTTGTCATGGAGAACAGTTTAAACTTTTGACTAAAGGGTGTTATTTCATGTCTAGAGGGCTCTAATAATGTTAAAAACGTATTTAGAAGGTCGTAAAAAGCTTTTCAATGCTCTTACTGCAAAAATATTAGATTTATAAATAAATAATCCTACTTTGTGGAAATTCATTTATCGCAGTAGAGTCTGGAGTGGATTAACCGCAATTAACAAGGGTTTACTGTATAACTGAATATTTATAAACAGTGTGGGAGAGTTTCTAAGGGCTTAAATCGCGGATATTCACCTATTGCGGGGGGTTCTGGAACGCAACCCCTGTGATCAAGGAGGGATTACTGTACCATCCCATACAGATGGCATTATGTGGCTCAGGGTGACTGAGAGATTCCTCACCAAGTGAGGCAGTTCACACTGAAAAGCCGCCATCGCCAAATAACCCACATCTGTTAAGACTTGTAAGAGAAAAGGTATTGTGTGATTTCTGCATGGTGGTCTCTGTAATGAAGGCTGCAATTCAGCACACACTTCAAAGAGGATGACAGTAGGAAGTGTAAATCGGCTTGAGTCATCATCATGAGCCAAATTGTCATTGTGATACATCAAAACTCACTTTTTGTGTAGCCTGTCAAACATCAGAATGTGAAATGTGCAATGAAATGAGATTTTCTATTCAGTTCTTCGCTTTTCCACCTGGAGCTGCTAAATTGCCAACACAAATAAAGTCTACATAGGACTTACAAATGCTCAAAACTTGAGGGAACTTTGAGCCAATTTAAATGGCAAGTTCTAGTTTTATAAATCCTAACTTTTGCATAAGAAACAGCTTTCATGTATGTTGCCAAGCATAAGGAAGTTTTCTACACATGGCCCTGGTGAGAAGTTGTAATATAAAATGCAAAATTAACAAACTAAGTGTGTTTTCCAAGTACTAAAAAAGCTTTATAATTGCTCATGCTGATCAAAGGTTGTTCCTAATTTCAGCCATCATGTATTTAATGTGAGTTAATGTTGATAATAAGGCAGCGAATTGAAAATAAACACTTTTTTTTCCTTTTTGTTTTAAATTTTACACAGGAAAGAAAGATCACTGCAGTGTGGAATGTGGCAGAGAATTCTCTAACAGTAGTGCTCTTCAGAGACGCACAAGAGTTCACACCGGAGAGAAGCCATATTGCTGTAATCAATGCGGTAAACAGTTTTCACAAATGAGCAGTCTTCACAAACACAGTAGAGTTCACACTGGAGAGAAGCCATATTGCTGTAATGAATGTGCTAAACAGTTTTCACGAAAAGGCCATCTTCAGATACACACAAGAGTTCACAACGGAGAAAAGCCATATTGCTGTAATCAATGCGGTAAACAGTTTGCAGAGATGGGCAGTCTACAGACACACACAAGAGTTCACACTGGAGAGAAGCCATATTGCTGTACTGAATGTGGTAAACAGTTTTCACGACAAGGCCATCTTCGGAAACACACAAGAGTACACAATGGAGAGAAGCCATATTGCTGTAATGAATGTGGTGAACAGTTTTCACGAAAAGGCCATCTTCAGATACACACGAGAGTTCACACCGGAGAGAAGCCGTATTGCTGTAATGAATGTGGTAAACAGTTCTTACAGATGGACAGTCTACGGAAACACACGAGAGTTCACACCGGAGAGAAGCCATATTGCTGTAATGAATGTGGTAAACAGTTTTCACAAAAAGTCAGTCTTCAGAGTCACACAAGAGTTCACAACAGAATAAAAACAGTTGCAGTTCACAAATCAGTCCAGTAAAACAAGAACCCTTCAGGACTCAAGAGTGAGGTTCAGTCCTGTCCTGAAAAGTAAGCAAACTAAACTATTGTTGAGAAATGAATCTCAAAGAGAACCCATATTGCTGTTTGGATTGTGGCAAACAAATCTGTCCGAGCAGTACACTTCAGAGAAGCACCAGAATTCCTACCGGAGAGAAGTACAACTGAACTGTCGTGACTAAAGAGTGAGGTTCGCTCCTGCCTGGATAGTAAGCACATGTAACTGACACAAATCCATCCTACTTAGTGTTGTGTCAAAAACTAATCAACATGGAGGAGAAATAGAAGTTTATATCCTTTTTCCTTTTCCAGAAACACAATAAAGAACAGGGCGTCATACAA
>NC_053161.1:188711729-188735713 GCF_016835505.1 Polypterus senegalus | reverse complement strand
AAATCATCACCACGACAGAAAACCAGAAAGAGAACAGCAGAGAAAGTAGGGGTTAGTATGGATTGCAGAGCCATGATAAAAATGATAAATCAATGCATATTCAGAATATCAAGATTACAATAAAATGAAGCCATGAGAAAGCCATGTTACAGTAATGTGTTTTAGCAGTGTTTTAAAGTGCTCCACTGTATCAGCCTGGCGAATTTCTATCGGTCAGCTATTTCAGATTTTAGGTGCATAACAGCAGAAGGCCACCTCATCACTTCTTTTAAGTTTAGCTTTTAGAATTATAAGCAGACACTCATTTGAAGATCTAAGGTTATGATTTGGAGTGTAAAGTGAAAGACATTCTGAAATATAAAATGGAGCAGATTATTTAAGGCTTAGTAAACTATCAGTAGTATTTTAAAGTCAATTCTAAATGACACAGGTGACCAATGTAGTGACATCAGAACTGGGGTGATGTGCTCGGATTTTCTTTTCCATGTTAAGATTTTGGCTGCTGCATTCTGCCTTCATTACAATCAATTGATGTGTCTTTTGGTGGTCCAGAGAGGAGTGCGTTACAGTAATCTAGCCGACTGAAAACAAAAGCTTGAACTTATTTCTCAGCATCTTGCAAAGTTATAAGAAGTCTAACTTTTGCTATATTTCTTAAATGAAAAAATGTTGTCAGAGTGATATAATTAATACAGTATGTGATTTAAATTTCAGGTCAGAGTTAATAGTTACCCCTAAATTCTTTACCTTCGTCTTGACTTTTAATCCTAATGCATCAAGTTTATTTCTAATACCCTCATTATATCCATTTGTGCCAATCACTAAGATTCCTGATCTCTCCTCATTTAGTTTGAGAAAATTACTACTCATCCACTCAGAAACACAAGTAAGACATTGGGGGTCAGTGAGCCAAGAGAGTCAGGGTCATCTGGCGCTACTGATAAATACAATTGTGTGTCGTCGGCGTAGCTGTGGTAGCTCGCGTTTAACCTTGAGATAATCTGACCTAACGGAAGCAATGGAGATCAAAAAGAGCAGCAGACCCAGGAGAGATCTTTGTGGAACACCAAATAGAATATCACGTGTCTTTGAAGTATAATTACTGCAACTAACAGAGAATTTTCAACCTGCCAAGTAAAACTCAAATCAATTTAAGACCCTACCAGAGAGGCACACCCACTGACTAAGGTGATTTATAAGAATATTTTGATCAATGGTATCAAATGCAGCACTCAGATCTAAGAGGGTGAGAACAGATAAATGGCCTCTGTCTGCATTTACCCGCAAGTCATTTACTACTTTAACTAGCTCAGTTTCTGTACTGTGGTCTGTTCTGAAACCCGACTGAAACTTATCAAAAACAGCAGGTTTATTGAGGTGGTCATTTAGGTGCATAATGACTGCCTTCTCTAGGATTTTACTTAAGAAAGGCAGGTTAGAATTAGGTCTGAAATTATCAAAAACAGAGGAGTCGAGATTATTTTATCTTGAGCAGGGATTTAACAGCAGCAGTCTTAAGACAGTCTGGGAAGACCCCATATCTAATGAGGGTAATTAGAAGCTGTTAGTGAAATTGTTAAATAAAAAAAAGAAAAGAAAAACACGTTAAGGAGAATTATAAACGTAACCTCAGGTCAAAACTAAAAACATTAAAGGCTGTACTAGCTAATAACTACCTGCAGTCAATCACCAATTGATGAGCTGGTGAAGGTGGTGCAACTCTAATCTTAAACAGGAACAAATGCCTGGAGGAGGGATGGAGACATTCAGGAGGTACATCCTGTTATCATCTGCTGAAGTCTGATCCCACTTCACACATCTCTAGTCTTCTCAGAAAAGTACCAACGTTACTCAAACAACTTATAGATAAATTGCTTGTTTTTTTTAATTAAATTCTCCCCACTTAAATTGCAAGTCTTTTTTGATTCCCTAAAATACATATCATATGGTGAGGAAGGCAGGCTCTATTGTAGGCACGGAGCTGGACAGTTTGACATCCGTGGCAGAGTGATGGGTGCTGAGCAGGCTCCTGTCAATCATGGAGAATCCACTGCATCCACTGAACAGGATCATCTCCAGATAGAGGAACAGCTTCAGCGACAGACTGCTGTCACCATCCTGCTCCACTGACAGACTGAGGAGACCCCACACTATGCGACTCTTCAATTCCACTCAGCAGAGTAAACGTTAACATTATACAAAGTTATTGACTGTTATACCTGCATTTTCATCACTCTTTAATTTAATATTGTTTTTTTATCAGTATGCTGCTGGAGTATGTGAATTTTCCCTTGGGATTAATAAAGTATCTATCTATCCATCCATCCATCCATATATACCTATTGTATCTGCTCGCAGCTGTGTTCCTTAATTGATTACACAATTCATAGACCTACATATTTGAAGTTTTGCGCCTTTAGTCTGTCTTTTTACTGCTTTCTCATGTCTGATACAGAATACACCACATTGCAGTATTTCTATACATGCAGCCTTAGACATCAGCACCTTGTGACGATGTGGATTCGACTCCATGCTCCCATTGCTGCTCAGGAGCCCTTGAACCCAATGCCATCGATAATGTCACAGAGATGAGCCAGACAGTGAAGGCAACAACATAGCAAGGGAATGGTGTAAAAAGTTGCAAAGTGCTTTTATTAATTATTATTTCATGCGAACCAGTTTTTAAAACAAACGACAATGCCAAGCTCGGTGCATCTTTCCTGTTCGTGTTAGCTTTAGTGTTAGCGTCTCACCTGCTTCTCCCATACGGGCCCTTCAACAGGCGAGACACTCTCTCTGCAGCTGCACTTTTCCATATCACATCCACACGGGTCTGGAGACCGCCCGATCCCTGACTTCGGTCTGGCACTCATCCCAGTCCCGAGACTTGGTTCACATCCAACAGCCATGATGCTCACGTTGGGTAATCCACCACCAAGCCTCCCAACTCCCGCTGCCTTTCCGGCCTCCCGCGGCCAGTCTCCTTTCCCTGGTCACTCACACTACCTGATCACTCAGCGGGAGTGACTTCACTTCGCTCGCTCGCCCACACGCTCCGTGTGTCTCTCTTTCTCTCTCTTGCACTGATTTGCTCCCTCACTCCCTGTAACCTCCGTCCTTTACTTTTTTCTTTTCATTCCCCATCTCCCAACCAAATTCGCGCTTCTTTTTATATTGCGAGGGGCCATAGCAGCTACAGCACATGAGCCACGGGAACAATCACGGATGTGGGCAGTTCCTCACCTGTGCACTAGGTGAGAAACGCCCACACCGCAGATCACCCCATGGCTTGCTATGGCCACCACGCCCCCGATTATTTATTTAAAAAAACAGCCTTTGCTGAGCGAGCTGTGGACCCATAACACTACATTCCATCCCCCATAAGACTCCAGTTGCACGGGAAGGCTCCACACCACTGCCAACCCACTGCAACTGGGGGTTGAATGAGCTAGCAGTGAGGCTAGAAGAGGAGACAGAGCAGCAAGCTGGATTGGTACCAGACTTTGAGGAACCCATGTACCCAAGCCAGAGGAGGACTTTTTTATGGACTAAGCTTTTTAAGGACATTTATTTATTTATGGTTTTAATTGTCTTTTAAAGTTCTTATTCTTTTAATGTCCTGTTTTTATGAAGGGGGCTTGGGTTGGTTTTATTGTGGGATTGTTTCAGTGCTTTTATTATTTTAGTGCAGTGTAAAGTGGCCGAGCTGTGGACCTGAGCTCCAGTTGCAATGGGTTGGCAGTGGTGTGGAGCCTTCCCGTGCAACTGGAGTCTTATGGGGGGTGGAATGTGGTGTTATGGGTCCACAGCTCACTCAGCAAAGGCTGTTTCTTTAAATAAATAATCACAGCACTCGGCAGCTTAGTGAGGGGACGTGGTGGTCATAGCAAGCCACGGGGTGATCTGCAGTATGGGAGTTTCTCACCTAGTGCACAGGTGAGGAACTGCCCACATCCGTGATTGTTCCCGTGGCTAATGTGCTGCAGCTGCTATGGCCCCTCGCAATATAAAAGAAGCGCGAGAGATCAGAAAGATCAGAGAGAAAAACGGAAAAGAAAGGACGGAGGTTACAGGGAGCAAGTCGGTGCAAGAAAGAGAGAGAGACAAGGAGCGTGTGGGCGAGAGAACGAGCACTTGTGGGCAGCTGCGAGGAAGCTTGGGTGTTAGGCCGACACCCAGGTGTTGAAGTTGAAGTCGCTCCCACTGAGTGATCAGGTAGCGGGAGTGACTAGGGAAAGGCGACAGGCCGCAGAAGACCAGAAAGGCAGCGGGATTCGGGAGGCTTGGTGGTGGATTACCCAACATGAGCATCCTGGCTGTTGGATGTGAACCAAGTCTCGGGACTGGGATGAGTGCCAGACCGAAGTCAGGGATCGGGAGGTCTCCAGACCCGTGTGGATATGATATGGAAAAGTGCGAGCTACAGGTGATTTAAAATCCTGGACGGACAAACGAACAGCCACGGTAGCGTATTATAGAAGAAGATATAAATCTGGAACAAACCTCTCGTTGTAAGAATGAGACAGTTCTGCACTGTCCTCGATCGCCCTGAAGATGGCACTGCTGTGCAAGAAATGAACTAAGTAAAGCCGGACTCCATCAGATTTTTAAAATGAGTATCTCCACCTCAGCTTAGTTGTCATCACTCAGATTTTCACGACAGGCTCAGTGCAGTTCCTTATTTAGAAACGTATTTCTTTTCAGAGTATTTATCACTTTCCTTATCCCTGTTTCAGGCCCTTAGACCCCCAGTGTTCTCAGGGGTGCGCAGGTGAAGCCTCAGGCCTGGCAGTCTATAGCCTTTTAAAGTGACCCAATGGCTCATCTTTGGGATTCAGTTTTTAGAGGAGTCATCGTGATTGTCAGAAATCTCTTGTCTTAGTTTTCTGCAATATGATTTAGCACCTTCAAGAAAACCTGGCAATGCATGAATATTCATTTGTGTTCCTGATTTGAGTGTTAAATATCTGATTTTACGGCGTCTTTAATGCTGTCTCTCGGTGGCTGTTCTGTACGACTCTGATGACTCGCGTTCTTCAGGCCGGCAGTTTTCAGGTCCCGCTCTGGCGCCCCCCTGTGGCTGCAGATTTTTATCCGCCCCCAATTCTTCTTTTAATAGGACTCTTATATTAAGCTGTTCCTGTTCTTGTACCCTGATGAAGCAGAGAAAACCAAAACCAAAGGGAGAAAGCAATGCATAGTCAGAGACTTGTAGTCAAATGAACTGAGAAACAAACAAACAAATAGATAAAGTAAAATAAACCTGTGTGATAAAAAATGTATTGTTGTACAAGAATAATTTGTGTAATAACACTCCTTAAAAAATCCATTAAGTTAGATATCGAGTTGAATAAAATGGCCACCGTCGCACTGTTCACAAACTCCGGGGACACCGAGCTACAAAATGGTGATGCGGATCCAAAAACACAATCTAGTAAAGATATTAGAAAATTTTTAAATTTGTGATACAGGCGTCTCACTAATGTATTCAATGGGACAAAAGATTTTCCAATTAAAAAAAAATGCTATGGAAGCTTTATCTTGTGTCAGATGCATTTACAGGATATCCTCTTGGAAAGAAAGTATGATGAACTCTGAATTCATAACATATACCTCCCAGCTGATTTTTATTTTTATTATCGGTTGCAGATTGGTCATGCTAAATTTTCACTGAATTAAGTTAGGATTAGGTGCATAAAAATTCTTTTTAGTATTTGGTTTGTTTGTTTCTGATTATATATGCCATTATTTACTACATTTACATTCCTTTTACTTATTTGGCTCATTTCCTCCGAGGCGATTTACAACTTTTGAGATACAGATTCTGTCCACCCTGGCCATTGGATCTTACTCTTATTCTATGTTAATTAATGTTGACTTATTTTTATTTTTATTGTGTCTTCTATTTTTCTATTCTTCATTTTGTGATGGATGGATGGATGGATAAACTGAAAAAATAACAAAACAAACGATAAAATCTTCTTTCCAAAGACTTTACACTCTGCAATCCTTCTGCAACGTAAACAAGAAAAACAAGAACAATCCTAGCAGGTTTAAAGAAAATTAAGCACCCGCAGCAAAAACTCTTCTTTATGTGGGAGACAGAGCAGGACTATCGTCCAGCACTGGATGTGACCGACCCTAAACTGACTCTACACTTGTCCCGCCTGATGGTGCGCGCGCCTCACTTTAAATCTTGGATTGTCGGGCGCGCGTGCCCGCTAAGATTCTTTCGAGCCGCCAGCCCTTTGCGCGTTCACGTATCCTCCAGACTGCCGCTGCCCGCTCAGTTCGCTTTTTACAAGCAGCACAATGTCCTCCACTTTCACGCCCCGTATCTTCGTTATCTCTGCAAGCACACAGGCACTAGAGACGTTGGCCGTAGGTGCTTCCAGCCTCTTACGCAGATGCAGTTTTAGGAAAGTTTATGATCACGTTGAAAATACCCAGCTTTCAGTAAGTAGCGCCATAGCAGACACAACTGATTTCCATGCTGTGAAACGCTGTTATTAAAAGACGTGTTGTTTTAATTAAGCGGAATGTTTAAGCTATTATTTGGTTTCTGTTTTTATAGTAATAATGTATTAATAGTCCACTCGGTTCTGTCAACTAGACTCGCCCCCCTTGCGCTTGCTTGAGTCTATATTGTGTTTGGGATCGCCCGATCTGCTTCGCGCATGCGTATTATGCGTAGTGTCTGACGCTTGGTAGTACAATACGATTCATGGAGAGCAAAAGTTACCTGCTTATATGAAAGAAATAGAGAGAGTTTGTAAAAATCGTATCCGACGAGCAGTACTTTTATCGGCAGAATGTAGCCTTCTGGAACTTCGAGCCTAGCAGCTGTGCTCCGGTCAGCTCACGAGTCCTCAGCTCGGTTCACAACCCCATTTATACCATAAAAACCGGACCGGTAAACCCATCGCTTTCTTGTATGACCTCCGTTATTAGTACTTTGGGTGAGCCGTACGACTTGAGCTCAGTGCTGGGACTGTTAACGTAAAGACGAGAGGTTCGTCGAGTTCGGAGCTTTTTTATTCTTTCAGGGTGCGTTTGGTTCAGATCGGTCTAAAACTCGGTGTGTGTGTAAGTCAGTCAGTCAGCCAGTCAGACATTTTCGAGGTGTTCACCGAGAAAATAGAGGACCCGACGACTGTTCCCCTTTATTATCTGTTGACGTATGTCCGCAACACGTGTGTCCGCTCCGATATTTTTCCCATTTGATTAAATTCCACGAATTTATATTTGTTCTGCTTTCTTAAACGTCTCTATTGTGAATGTAGGCCTAATACAAGGAGGACGAGCTGCATTCTCGATACGTTATTTCACCGGCAAGCGTAAAAAGAGAAAAGTCAAGTGGACTTCATCGTCATAACATCAAGATACAGCGGGGAAAATAAGTATTGAACGCTTCAGTGTTTTTATGTCAATCCTTGATATATTATTTGATAGTATTCGTATGTATGGTGTTCGCGTCCATACAATACCTCGACTCAATACAAGTTAGAACCATGGGACTCTGCCTCTGTAGTTAGAACATAACGTGGCAAACGCGGATGCAGTATTGCATGATTAGCTAAGAATGTTCGAATGCTTCAGTGACGCCGCTGGACGGCCGAGTGTAGTAAGTCGGTGTTGATTCGAGCAGATAAGAGTAAGTTCGGTGTTTTAAAATGTGTTATTGAGTTGAGCTGACGTATATGAGCCGGAAGTATTATCCTGGCAGCAGAATTTTGAAGAAGTTGTAATCGATGGATAAGTTTTGTGGGATGCCAGATAGAATAGCATTACAATAATCTATACGTGAGGTGACTTGGGCATTAACCGATACTTCAATACTGTGTTGTGTAAGAACAGGACGAAGTCTAGAAATGTTTCGGAGATGGAAGAAGGCAGTCCGCGAAATGTTACTTCTATGGGAGGAATTATTTAATAATAATAATATTTATTTAATAATTTCGTTTATTAGTGTTTAAATTTATATAAATAATTACATTTAAACAATTCGTCAAAATCTGTTGTATGTAAACGATACTGTTTTAAACGTTATTGTTTTTTCATCAGAAAACCCGGTTTCCACGTCTACCTGTATTAGTTTAAATGGCACTTTTGCCACTCACAATATTGCAGACGGGCAACACAGTGAATGCGGCGTCTGTCTATATATGTCTATGATTTGTTCGCTTTCTGACGTGGTGTAAATAAAGTAAATTCATCTCACTGTGGTGTGTGTTTCGTATGTAATACCATGTAGCACATTATAATTCTCCAGCTTTACGCGAATATACCCATGCCACCGAAAAAAGACGTACAATTCCACGGTTCACTTCAATTGTCAGAGAAAAGTTTATTTCAAGGGCGTCTCAAACGCCACATCAGACACAATCTAAAGTAGAGGAACCTACAAAAAAATGTGAATCAGAAAACTGTTTGTTCTATTTCTATGTTTTGTTTCTTTCATTTGGGAAATTCACCAGTTATAGATTCCCGGGCAACACCGGGTATTCCAGCTAGTCTGTTTCTACTGGGGCTGTTGACATGAAATTTACACCAGATGTCGGTAACAACCCAAGAAATTCACATATACAAAGAAATCAAAACAAAACAGTCCACAAATTATGTGTAATAAATTGGATAACGATGAAACCTCCACAAAAGTAAATTTCCAAAAGCAATTGCTAGGCAATTGTTTTATCCCTTCTTATTGAAGTAATTTGTCTTCATTTTTGAGAATTTTCTAAATTTATGTTGATGAGCTGAATGCATAGAGGTAAGATTAGCAGAAACGGGAGACACAGGCTCCAGGCTTGTTTTTGGATTCTTGGTAGCCATTGACGATGATTAATCTTTTTATGTGTGTGTGTGTATTTTTATGACATTGGTGTGCTTTGCAAAATGGAGAAGATCTAAATGGACTCACTTATATAAACAGGGATATTTTAGAAAACAGGTTTGTGTCTTTACTGGTTACTTGCCTTATCCCAGTTATGTTTGTGCATATATGTCTAAGACTTAACGCGTCTGGTCAGGACGTCTTCAATGGCTTCCCTATAGACTGTGGTTATGTGCCATGGAAGGCTTGCTGTCTTCAGACATTACAGAAAAGTAGAGTCGCTGCTGTGCTTTCTTAGTCAAGTTGGGATGTATTGATAGACCACATCAGGAACTCCACGAGGTGCACACCATGAATTTGGTGCTTTTCACCCTCAGTAGCACACGTAAAATGGACTGTGGGTCTCCCTGACGTCCATGAACATTTCTTTAGTTTTGTCATCATTGAGAGACAGGCTGTCACCCTAGTGCTAGTCTGCCTACTGCGTATCAGGCCTTGTTCAGTGTTCAGCTCAACATTCCTGACATTCCTCACTTTTTATGCACCATACCCCTCAGTGTTTCCCCCTTTTTACTGTGTGTGCGTGTAACACTTTGAAGAAATTCTCCACCCAAAAACGTGTTTTTTCCTTTCTTTTAATGTTTTCCTTGCCCTGTGTTCTTTGTAGTGACAGCTTAGAAAAATTGCTAATTTCAGGTTTTATAGAGAATGGAGATAACAAAACTCCTGATATGATAGGCATCTCTGAAGATTAACACTAAAAACAGCAAACAATATCCAGACATCCACAACAGGAATCTCAGTTACTGATAAGTCACATGGCAGGAGTCCAATTGTATGATGACAACATCTTAGAGACCTACTAGAATATCAGTAGCCCACTAACGATATGTTTACCCCCAGATAAACATTGATTTTTTTTTGCAATAGATAAAGTTATATGTCGCAGAAACATATCAATATTAAAATGTCACCATAAATACAGTAGTGTATGGTCTGTTGAGTGTCCACTTCTGTACTGATGCTGATTTAGTGTACGTCCTTCATGTGATGTTTTGAAACAGACGCCAATTCACAGCTCGACGTCTCAATCAGGACAAGATGCAGGCTTCTTTTCATATTTTTTAAATATTTTTTCTGTTTCTTGAACATAACAGGATAGAACGTTGGTGCCTGATCCTCATGATCAATGCCCCCATTGTCTTAGCCACAGCACAAGGCTTAGTGACCCCCACATTTCTCCTGACACAAACCTTGACCGTTGCCACATTGTGCACAGTGCTTAGAGGGCTGCCATCTTTCTTGTCCTTTACTTAATCACAATCCTCTTTACTTTTTGCTCTGCACCTCCTTGCACCCCAGTGAACCTTCATATCAACCAAAGTCACAGGGCATATGACAGCGAGTCCGTCACGTCAGTATCTATGTCAATGTCTGGTGACGGATTCACATTGTCATCGCTATCACTTTATTCAGTTAATGGCTCACTTTCAGCTTCTTCTAAATCTGGCTGTATGGCTTTGTGTTTGTATGCCATTGTGTTTTAGTTGATGGCTCTACGTCGCTCATGAAGATTGTTGAGTTATCTTAGAGTGGCAGGAGTTTTTCCAACATGATGTTCTTTCATTCACTAGGTGGCAGCAGAGTTCTGTCCTGTGAGTTATTCAAGCTTAACACTGTTACACAGAGCATTACACATCACTCTGAGTGTGACTCGGGCTTAACCACATTTACATAGAAGTCTGAGCCCGTGTCACACTGGGGGTTAAGGCCAAGGAGGTTAAATAAACCAGTCCTCTTGTGGGCAAAAATGGAGCTGGCTAAAATGAGGACACGCTTTTAAATTAACAGCTTGCCTCCACCTCACTAATTGGTCAGGAGTCCTGCTCACTAACACCTGATTTGTTGGCTCCTATACTGCTTCACGTTAGGAGTGGACAGATTAGCCAAAATTCTGACAGTGTCAGTAGATAAGAGGTGTAATGTATTAGTATGTTCTTTTCTAAGTGAAACATATTTTTAACCAATGTTACTCCTAAATAATTCTACGTTCTAGTGCGACTCTGACCCACTGAAGTGCTTATCAATCCCTTGTCACTGAAACAGATTCAACAGCAGGTGTCCACCTCACTCAGGCTGCCACTTCTGCTAAAGGAACGCAGCTTCTTTATTTCAGACCTTCCTGTTTATATCGAGCACTCTGGGTTATTCTTTAAATTGATAGGCTCAGTTATTACATGAAGGTCACATACAAGTCCATAACAAAACATTTCCTTTAAGCCACACAAACACCAACACAAGTTCACATTTCCCATCTTCATATGTATGCATATTTTATGTTTAAATGTGTTAGTTTTTGGCCTAGCAGTAACATATTTTTATGAAAGTCACACCAAAAGATGAATTTCACCCTATACAACCGATCAGCCGGTATGTCGCCTGCTAGTCTTTCACATCACATCCACATTGGTCTGTGAGAGAAGAACAACTAGAGACTAAAATTTCAAGTAAAGTGAGCGACAATGCGATCAAATGGAAAACAAGCCTCTTATCTGTGTGATCTCACAGTGCTTCACAAGAAGACAGTCAATTCACTGGTGCAGTTTGACAAACAGGGGACAGAAAAACCAGAAGTTCTGTAATGCGTGGTTTAATGACCTGCAAATTAAGGAAAAGAAAGGTTTCAGCTCAGAACCTCAACTCCATATTAGTGAAGTCTCGCTATTCACAGGCAAATTCTCTGTGAGAATGTTTTAGTCAGAATACACATTAGGAGTACATGACTGGAAAACCTGATGGATTATTAAACACAAGTAACTTGAGATTTTCTTTTTTTAATTGACAAGTTGATGTTGTTTGCTGTTGGTTCACCTTGGATTGCCATTGAAGCTCATTGTATCAGGAATGTTGCTCTCTGTAAAAAAGTGATGTTAACAACACAAGGAGTGTTCAGTAATTTATCTACCAGAGTGTCGTTTATTTGTGTTACAAATCTGAACTTGTCACTGGAGGTCAGGACATGTCTTAGTCTGCCACACCTGAACTTTGAGGTCATTTCATGTCAAGCACTCAGAAAGTGAGGAAGACAAATTCATCTCCTTGTGAGTCTAGTTAGAAGTTCACAGATTGGGAGCAACATTCAGTCATTCCACTTCTTATAAAGGAAAGAATTTTAGCAGCAGGCACAGCTTCCACAGTAATCCATACTCATCTGATGATGTCAAAGGTCAGTTCCTGATGGGTTTTCCTCAATGCTGACACCAGAACAGAAAGCACGTCTCCAGGAATTTAGTAACAAGAACCTGGACCTTCTTTGAGAAAAATTCACAAACTTTTTCCACATGCCAAACAAAAGTCAATTGAATAGAAACGTTAGGGCTTCATGAACCACAAATGTTGTGTGCAGCAGTCGGCTGTAAAAGTCATGCCAACAGTTTTCTAGATTACAAAGAGTGTTCTGCTGTTGGAATTCATGCCACACAAGTCAACAATAACTTCCACAATGAAGTTATCACATGAGGCCATCAAAGAGAAATGTCATGAAAAACCTGTCAGCAGGCTTGGTGCTGCTTCACAACAGTGTAGTGTCCCACAAATCCCAAAAATGGAAGGCTGTGGCTTCCTAGAGCTTAATCATCCACCATAGAGTCCTGACTGGGCTCTCAGTGTTTATTTTCTCATTGAAATCTGAAGATTTCATGATGATGATGACCTCGAGGGGAGGCAGTAGCAGTCTAATTAGAAGGCCATCATGAATCCTTCTGTTCCAAAGGAATTAAATCACTGGAGGAAAAGTAGACCAAGTTTGTTGAAGTCAAGGGGGGATTGCATTGAAAAGTAATGAGGTGAGTTTTACCGTCAATTTTTTTTATAGATAGGTAAATAATTGAACATCCATCATATTTCTCAGCTATCTCTACAATAAACATATTAAATAACAGATTACAAAAACAGAATTTTTATGTTGAGCATTCTTTTAAGAAAAGCTTCAAGTAAATTGGAAAAGCTTTACCGCACTGTGTTGAAAGATTTGAGCCAATCTGTAGTTGGAAATTGATAACCATTGTAGATTATAAAATAATAAGGAATATGATGCACGTAACACTCTGCTGATTTATTTGGGTCAAAGGGTTTATCTTTCTGAAGAAAATACAATTGAGCAATTTAAAACCCTGTACTCATATCGTTACGCTTACTCTGGTATCTCTGAAATGTCTGACTTGTCTTAACTGAGGAGAAACAATGTGTGACACTAACATGTCTGGGTGTTTGTAAATTCATCTATACCGGAACTAAATCATTTTCTTTCCACACAGAGGAAGAGGAAGCTGCCATTTCTCATAACCCTTTATTGTGTGTGGATGTGACAGAGAAGATGTGCCAAGCAAACATGCAGACAAGCCTGTCATCATCAATGTACAAGAACAGCACATTATAGTCAAGAATAAAGACCTTCATTCAGAGTCCAGCCTTCAGTCTAGGGGTCCAGATGGAGGTTTGACAGGATTAGTCTCCCCTCACAGAAGAATCTGTGCTGTTCTGGAGCATTCTGTCAGTGTGAAGTCTGATTTAGAAACAACGATGAGTGACAGAAAATCAAGGAGAACACCGGAAAGTCAGTCATCCTTTATAAATCAGTCTGAAGAAGGTTAGTACGAAAGGGAGCAAACAGGGGAAAACTATACATGATAATTGAAATTTCAGTGAATGTAAAATGTGAATGCTAAAACTGTGTAAGACATATACAGTAATCCCTCCTCGATCACGGGGGTTGCGTTCCAGACCCCCCCGCGATAGGTGAAAATCCGCGAAGTAGAAACCATATGTTTGTATGGTTATTTTTATATATTTTAAGCCCTTATAAACTCTCCCACACTGTTAACATTATTAGAGCCCTCTAGACATGAAATAACACCCTTTAGTCAAACGTTTAAACTGTGCTCCATGACAAGACAGAGATGACAGTTCTTTCTCTCAATTAAAAGAAAGCAAATATATCTTATCTTCAAAGGAGCGCCGTCAGGAGCAAAAAATGTCAGAGAGCGCCGCAAAGAAAAGCAAACAATCAAAAAATCAATACATGCTTTTAAGTATACAGAAGCACCGCGATAAAGCAGCATTTTGTAGAAGAGCGTCCGTGTCCTCTGTGCAAACAGCCCCTCTGCTCACACCCCCTCCGTCAGGCAGAGAGAGCGAGAAAGACAGAGAGAAGCAAACAAGCACAGCGCGGGAAGCATATCTTATAGCATTGAGGAGTTTTAGTTAATATGTAATACATGCTCTGATTGGGTAGCTTTTAAGCCAACCGCCAATAGCATCCCTTGTATGAAATCAACTGGGCAATCAAACTGAGGAAGCATGTAACCTAAATTAAAAGACCCATTGTCCGCAGAAAGCGGCAAACCAGCGAAAAATCCATGATATATATTTAGATATGCTTACATTTAAAATCCACGATAGAGTGAAACCGCGAAAGTCAAAGCACGATATAGCGAGGGATTACTGTATACTTTGTTAATCCCTGGGTGAAAATTGTCTTTTCACATGACCTTTGGGGGTCACAGCACAGGGTTAGCCATTTTGCAGCACCCCTGGAGCAATTTTCGGGTTAATGGCCTTACTTAAGGGCCCATTGTTATCACATGCAGTAAACCCTTGAAGACCACAACATTCAAATATGAACAAGTTAATTATTTATAGAGGAAATAAACCCTTTTGATGTCTTTGTTACTTCAGTTTGCTTTTTCTGTAGCTGAAGACCCTTCTACTTTGATTTCACCATCACGTCTCTTGTTCTTCTGATTTAGCACTCCTGGGCTTTCCAGTTTGCTCCCTTTGTTATTTACAGAGCAGTTCAATCCCAAGGTGCTCAGGGACCTCCTGTGCACAGCGCCCTCTTTAGGTGACTCTGTAGATTGGAGGTGACTCTGATTGGGTCCTTCCTTCACATTCTATCTCCTTTTCTTAAGCCATTTCCTGGTTGAGCTGGTGATGTACTTTGATTTGCTAACATGTTTTAAGGTGAAGTTCCTATTTGAATTGAATTCAAATGAACTATTTTCTAGTAGTTCATTTAAATTATATTTATAAGTTAAGATGATGTAATTGGAAAAATACTTGAAAACTTGAATTTCCTGTAATTTATTTAAAGACAAATTAACATCTATATCATTTCCATCTGTTGAAAACATAACTACCCTCTTGGCTCTAATAGTTGGTATTGCCTCCTCCAGTTGTTGCTTTTCTAGAACTATCTAACAGTCTCTGACTTTGACTGGCAGTAAGTGTTTCTTACTCCTCCATGTAGAAGTCTTTCAGTTGTGTGATATTTGAGGAGGGTCTTGCATGCACAGCCCATTTTAAATTCCCCCACAGCATCTCGGTGGGATTCAGACCCAGGCTTTAGCTTGACTGTTCCTGTATCCTCCATTTCTTTCTTTTCAGCAATTCTTTGATTAACTTGCTTGTATGTTTAGGGGTATTTCATGTTTCAATGTCCACTTTCAGATGAGCTTTAATCTTCTGATAGATGGTCTCACATTATCATTATTGTACCCTCTGGTACAATGAAGAATTTCTAGTGCATACTATAATGGTGGGATGCCCAGGTCCTGACACAATAAAAAAACCCAAAAACTTTACCATTTCCACTAGACTCCTCTACAGTGGTTTTTGACTGTCCAGTGCACATTGGTCCAGAAGTCCTGGGGCCTCATGTATAACGCCGTGCGTAGAACTCGCACTATAACATGGCGTAAGCACAAAAGCCGAAATGTGCTTACGCACAGAAAAATCCAGATGCAGGAATCTGTGCGTCTCTAACTTCCACGCTTCTTCCGCTACATAAATCCCGATCAGCGTGAAAACTAACGCTCGTGCACGCGCATTTTGTAACGCCCCAAATCATCCCAGAATTACGCCTATTTGAATATGCAAATCAATATAAATCGCCCTTAAGCGCAGCCTTCTGTGAAAAGACAATGGGAAAAGCACGGGGGAAAATATAAGAATTTCAGCAAATACCAAGTGGAGGCAAAGGAAAAACATACTATTTGTTCAAATAAACCGTAGTATAATCAACAAAATGAAGTTGATCGAGTGGCATAGCGTGTTGGAGAAACTTGAAAGCTCACATTCACAAAATCGCACAGTGCCGGAAATAAAAAAGAAGTCACATATCAAAGTCGCCGTGAAAAGCCGAGTTGTAAGCCCACTGTCTGAGTGTCATATGAAAGCTTATTACATTTTTTACTACATTTTTTTGTATGAATATGTGCTATATAAATAAATGTTGATTGATTAGGGTACAGAGAAAAAAGGCACACAGTGAGGAAAAAGCATGAAATGTCAACTTCAATCTCGACATTTCCACTTTAATCACGTAGTTTATTTTGTCATTAAAGTAGAACATCATAAACTTCATCTTAAAATTGTTTAATTAACCAGTTTCTCAAATCACATCGTAATTAAAGTAGCACGTTAAATGCTTTGTTTTGTATTTGATCTTCTATGTGCTCTATGTGTGTGAATCACTACTTGCTTTTTAAGCTGGCTCTCTTCCTCCAACTGGACACAGAATCCATTACATTCGTAATATTACAGCTCTCTGAATAACTAAAATACTGAGATGTATACGTGATATCATTTTCATGATGATAGGAGTTAAAGCACGTTATTAAACATGTGTTTCACTTCGATGAAATAATTTATTGCAGCAGTACAATCAGGGGCTGCTCTAGGCTTGTGGTGGCACTGGGCAGAGGAAGAATTGGTGGCTCCTTCGCCCGCCCGTCAGTAAGGTAGCTTATGCACAGTGGATGGCTGCATAGCCTCCTCGTGCTCATGACACAAGCATTTAACTTTTGCTGAAATTTGTCGCTGTGTTTTTAGCTGTGTTGTTATTTTCTTTCTGTTTTATATTCAATATATATTGGCGTAGCCGTCACTGCAGTCAGTGCTTTTCTTTCCCAAGTAACCGATCGCCATACAATCAGCTCTGTAATAGACGTTAAGCCATCTGTAAGCTTAGCGCCGATTCTTCAAAACGTTTAAAGAACATTGAAATATCTTCGTAGTACATGTTTAATTATTCTATCCTTAACGACACTCCCAGTGAAGAGTATAGATTATTTAAATGAAGTTAAAGTTTTATCTGTATAATTTAATTAACATATTTTGCTGAATTTCACCTTATAAATTATATTGTTTCTGTTTCTGAACCGCGAAGTCCGTACAAGAAAGACTTTAAAACATTTTGCAGTGGCTGAGACAGCGTGTCCTTGAAGCTGTATACCGATAATTCCCTTTCCAAACAGCTGCTGCTGTGATTCACACTCAGATACAGTGATATAAATACTCTGAGTGGTGCAGTGAGAGGAATATTGAAAAAGATGATCCGCTGTGGCAACTCCTAACAAGAGGAGCTGAAAGAAGAAGAAGAAGAAGAAGTGAGAGTAACAACGCTAAAGCAGTTATGGTATTTGGAATACTATGGCTGTTCCCTTTACCATTATATTGTTACAAGTTAATTACAATCAGATGCATTACACTAATAAACAATATGCGGTTAGTTTCGGTGTATTTATAAAGCCACGTCAGGAAAATAAGGTGTAACCACACAGGAACAGTAGCACTGCTTTGACGCTGGGTGCCGCCAGTCTGCAAGGTATGAGGTACCGTGGAAAAGTGCGTGGATTTACGCCAAGTGTAGGTTTTATACATCACGATTTGAACGTGGAAAAGTTCTTACGCAACGTTTCTGTGCGTACGCACCGTTTATACATGAGGCCCCTGGTCTTTACCAAAGCATTCTTTTGTCATCCCCTGATTTTCTTTTATTTCCTCCTGGCACAACTCCTGTGTAGTTCCCATGTGTGAAACTTTCTATTGGTGGGCTCATGAACTTTTGTATCAACAGGAGAAAGAGCTACCAGGGGTTTCTGTGATGAAATTCTGAGTTTCTTACAGACATCTTTCAATTTCTTGCTTTCTCCTCTCAAGCTGAACTTGCAAGGGCAGCCTGGCCTGGACAAGTTGACAGTTGTTTAAAATCTTCTCCACTTGCAGATGTTGATGTTGATCTTCCAGACAACGGGATGTTTGATTTGCAATTATTTGGAGATTTTTTTTTAATTCCGTCCCTGACTCATAAACATCTACAACCTTCTTCTTGAATGCCTCACTGAGCTCTTTTGATATCAACACAGTGATAATTCACACTTCAAAAACAAACTAAATGTCAAATGTTTAAATCCGACAGGGTCAGACAAGAAATCTCTCCTAATGTTCTAATCATCTGTACAAGATTTTAATTTTGGGATTGATTAATGTAGGGCTGCACTTAATTTTTCAACCTGAAAAATTTGTGAAATTTGCATTTATAGTTTTTTTTTTTTCCCCATTTACAGTGCCATGAAACAGGATTTGCACCTTCCTGATTTCCACTGTTTTTGCTTATTCATAACATTTCATTTTATCTGCAAGCACATTTAGTTTAATGCAAAAGAAAACCTAAACAAACACAATACACCGTTTTTAAATGACCACCTGATTTTTGAAGGAAACGCGTTCACCAAGACCTACATCAGTCATGTGAAGAAGTAACTGACCAAACTAAACTTGAAACTTGTTTATGTCACATTTAACACCAACACCTACAATCAAACACTTCCAGTAACTGGAGGCCCCTCTTTGGCATTGCTGTGGAGACATTTTGGCCCAGACTTCTCGACAGAATTGTTTGAATTCAGCCACATTATAGGGTTTTCATATATGAACTGCTCATTTACAGACCCACCACAGCATCTCAAATGGGTTCAAGTCAGGACTTTGACCAGGCCACTCCAATTTCTTTTTCCTTATCCATGCAGAGGTTGTTTTGCTCTTTTGGTTATGATTGTTGTCCTGCTGCTTAACACAATTGCATTTGAGCTTCAGATTGCGGACCGATGACCAGACATTCTCCTTCAGTACTTTTCAGTACTACAATTACAAAAAGTCACTCAGACACTTAAGTGGCAAAATATCACCACAGCATCGCACTTACCACCATCATGTTTGATTATGACCGTGAAGTTCTTATTGTGGAAAACTGTGTTAGCTTTATGGCACATGTAAGTGGAGCTTAACCAAGATAGCACAGGGCACAAGGAAGGAACAAGTCACTGGACTGGGCACCAGTCCAATGTTGTGGAACACACACACAGGCTAGTTTAGCACTGCCAGTCCACCTAACCTGCATGTCTTTGAATTGTGTGAGGAAAACCCATGTAGACTCTGCAAAGTGAATCCTGATCTCCTTACTGTGTGGCAGCAGCAAAACCACTGTGCCACAATGTCACCCCTTATTAAGGCATACCCAGTAAAATTGTCATCCATATATTTGCATTCCATCTACCCTTTAAAGAGTTCCTGGAGATTTTGTGTGTGAAAAGTACAATGCGTGTAATGCAGTAGCAAGAGAAAAGGAAAAACAGGTTTAGGAGAGAAGCGATTCACACCGGCCGGATTGTGTTTGCCAAATCATAACAGAATTTACAAAGGATCAAAGAAAGGGGGCTACATTAAAACTCACCATTTTTAGTAGACATTTGTAAAGGTACCTGTGCTGTCAAGCCACACGTCATTTGGCTCTCCGAATGTGGCAAGCTTGTGATACATTTGGAAATGTGAAATTGTGCTGAATGTTTGACATGAAATCATATAATTCACTATTTATTGTAATTCCTAGTTGTTTAAACTGATATCTTTAAACCAATGAGATCAGCAATTGCAGGCATTAGATATGAAATCCCCTAAACTAGAAATCTTGTAACATGTCCCTGACCTCATGGTCATAGCCTGCAGTTCCTAGTCATGTAATTGAACATCATCAAGGTCATATGATCAGTAATTACAGTGACATCTTTTATTTAGTGTTTAGCCTTGTACCTCTTGATGCCAACATTGCTTTGACTTCAACCCCTTAATGTCAACTTTTCTCGATGTTTAATTTTCTACCCTTTAAAGTTGACTTTTTTTCAACACCCATCCTGAAAAATGTTACTTCTTTCCAATTTTGTTTACTTTGCCACTTCGAAAACCAAGCATATCAAAGTATAAAGGGGAGGTAAGGTAACGTGTTATGAGATAACATGAAAGTATTGCTGTTAGAGTATTGTTGTTAGTTGGTTGTGTTATAATTTGGACAAGCTGATCCACAGTAAATGGCCATTCTTGTCACTTCTCTCTGTCACTTACACTTGTCCTTTTCTGTGCCTTTCTGCAGATACAAAGGAGAGTCGCAGATTTTCTCTATCTTCACCTGTTCGGACTTTACTTAATAACAGACAACAACAGACACTGCATTGTGAAAGTATGAAGAAATCGACATCTGAGCCTCAAGATTTTTCACTAGCCTGTTTGCAGTTTATTTCTCAGCCTGTTGTAAAGCTAACAAAAATAGACACAATTTATACGCAAAGAGCAAAATTCAAATTCTGGAGCCTTGTATGTATGTCAAGAGCAAAGAAAAAGTCTTCAAAGGAAATCCAATTACGTAGGAATTTAGTTGAATCTTGTAGGGAGGCAACCATATTGCTGTTCTGAATGCAGAAAACAGTTTTCTAAAAAGAAACACCTTCAGACGCACTAAAGAATTCTTGCTGCGAAGAAGCCATTTTGCTGCTCAGATTGTGGCAAACACTTCATTTACAGGAGCAGCCTCGACATCCTCATGAGAACTCACACTGAAGAGAAGCCATATTGATTGTCTGAATGTGGTAAGCGATTTCTGAAAAGCAGCCATTTTCAGATGCACACCAGAATTCACTCTGGTGAAAAGCCATATTGCTGCCCTGAATGTGGAGACAGATTTCGCATCCAGAGCAGTCTTAACAGCCATGTGAATTCTCACAATGGAAGAAAGCTGTATTGCTGTTCTGACTGTGGAATGCAATTTACACAAAGCAGCCATTTGGAAAACCACAAGAGAGTTCACTCAGGAGAGAAACCCTATTGCTGTTCTGAATGTGGAAAACAATTTGCTCTAAAGGGTACTCTCCAGACCCACAAACGAATTCATACCGGAGAGAAGCCATTTTGCTGCTCTGAATGTGGCAAACAAATCTCCGACAAGAGCGTTCTTAACTTTCATATGAGAAATCACACAGGAAAAAAGCCAAATTGCTGTTCTGAATGTGAAAAGCGATGTTCACAAGTGAGCAATCTTCAGACCCACATAAAGATTCATACAGCAGAGAAGCTGTTTAGCTGTTATGAATGTGGCAAACAGTTCTCTTACAGGGGCAGTCTTACCACCCATATGAGAATTCACACGAGAGAGAAGCCATATTGCTGTTCTGAATGTGGGAAATGATTTTCGCAAGTGAGCAATCTACATAGACACAAGAAACTTCACACCGGAGAGAAGCCCTATTGCTGTTCAGAATGCAGCAGACAGTTCTCATGACTGAGCCATCTTCAGAAGCACACAAGAATTCACAACACAAAGAAGCCACATTCTGACTGTACTGAATGAAAACAAGCCATTCTGAGAAACACAAAAGAGTCTGTATTAGAGAGAGAAACAAAAATATCAAAAGAAAATAAAAACTAAGCAGCAAGTTATGTTCACATTTTGAAAAATAACAAATACTGTGAGCTGCAAATGAAATCACCTGAGGTCAATTCAGTTTTATAGTTAGTTTCCGGGATAACCCTGGCTGGCTATTTTACTCCAAATCCCTCTTCTTCATCAGCTGCTCTCATGCAAGTCAGCACCAGTAAGTTTCATTTTCTTCATATCACTTCTTACCTCATCAATCCATGTATCTGACCTACTTCTAGACTACTTACAATCCATCAATAGATCAAGAGTTTTACTTCATCCGGTCATCATTATCCTTTGACATCACGTGATCATACCACCTAAAGTAGCGCCTTCACTAGTTGATGATTATATTTTCAACATTTGCTTTGCTGTGTAGATTTACATTTTTCATGCTGTCTTTCAGGGACCCATCACATGTCCATCTTATCATATACCTCTTAGTTACCTCAAACTTCGTCAGGTTTTCAAATTTTAATGCCCGTGTCTCATTACCATACTCTTTTGTTTTAATGAAGTCTCCCTTGGACTTTAGTAATGGTAGTATTTCTCAAAACTTTGCCAACTGCAAATCAATCTGTTCAGCCTGCTAAATTGGCCCCAACTATAGACGGTATGATATCACCAAGTTAACAAAACTTAACTACCCACTCTAATTTTGTATCACCTTCAGTCACTAAGTCTGATTTCTTGCTGACTGTCTGTGTGATTTCAGGCCACATCTTCTGCACAGGAAGGAGATCCTGATCTTTGTCGTACTATTGCACCCATTTCTCACATTCCATGCACTTGGTAGAAGTCAACTCCACACCTCTACCACATGCACTGAATAGCCACCTTCCAGATTATTCTGTAGTTCCCTGTTTTGCACATACTTTCATCTCCTAGGTTAATGGATAATCTCCTTTAGCCCAATCTGTTTTTTTCATTTAAGAAATTTTTTTGTTAATTCATCCTCACTGCCATCAATTATAACCAAATCGTCTGCATGAAGAAGTTCCATTGGTGGTCCTTCTCTTATTTCTCTATATGCAGCTTCAAATACTTTGGTCTGATCCTTGACATACATCCACTTTCATGCTAAAGCCCTTGCTGTCCCATACACTTTTATAAGCTATTCCTCCACTCCCAATCTCTCTTTTGACTTTTCTTGGGAAAGGGTCAAAAAGTTTTTTAAATCTACAAAAGTGAAAGATGCCAGTTTGCACTTCTTTACATACTTTTCCTAAACTTGTTTCACAATAAAAATTGCATGGATGATCCTCACATGAAAGCAAACTGCTTTTCATTTTTATCATTTCTCTAATTCTTTGCTTGGCAGCCCATTTGACAAACTTCATTCCATGTTCTAAGAGCTTGATCGCTCTATATGAAGCTCAGCTCATAAGATCCCTCTTTTTCTTGTACAGTAGTAGTACTATACTCGCCCAGTCCTCTGGCACCTTACCTTCTTTTATGATAACATTACAGAGATCAGTCAGCCATGCCCCACCTACTCCATGAGTATCTCTCATTACTTCAGCAACCACACCTGTTGGACCACTAGACAGGTCTGCTTACACTAAAACTCCTAGTGATGCCAAGATCAACAGGGCTAATCAAACAAAATCTTTATAACCATGTAGATGATTTACCAATTACTAGCACTTCTTGTGAACTACAAAACGAGTCATTACCCTCATGGTAATACAACATGTCTTGACTAGCAAGTGAGGATCACTTCTGGCTTGAAAGTACACAAGGAGAACTTTATGGAAAAATAAACTCCTGAGAGATGCTATATTGCAGTTGTAAATGTGGAAAAAAATGCTTGTCAGAAGGCATCTTCAAAGATACTGTTCACTTCACAGAGTAGAGGAAACGTATTACTGTTCTGAATGTGACACAAGACTTTCATAAATGGCTTCACTTCAGATCAACACAAGAGACAGAAGTTGTATTGTTGTTCTGAAACTGGCAAACGCTTTACTAGATTGATCTGTTTTTGGTAGCAATAGGATTTTCACTGATGATGATGATGAAACCTAGAAGGAGGTTGAAATGGAATTATTGGTATCACAATAGAATTTTTACTGGTCAGGATGATGAAACTCAGGAGGAGGCTGGGATTGATGGAGACAAAGAAGTATGATTTAGTAACAATCAGATTCAACCTCAGCAATCCTTTAAACCTTCCTTACCAGATCTCTATCTGAATGTATTCACAGTGCTAAAGAGAACCAAAAAAATAAAATTTGACAATAAAATGGTGCTTCTGCAGTTGGGTGAAATGCAATGTGTTGTCTGAGGCTCTTCTTTGGAAAGGCTTTTTCATTACCTGGTAATAGTTTTGTCTAAGAATGGGAAAGCAACAGCACCTTCTAAAATACCTGTGGAAGTCAGAAAGAGTTTAGGGAAAGGTGGGTTTGTGGGATCTAATACAGAAGATATGGACAAAATGCCAGGGAAGTGGAGGAACTGTGTGATTGTAATGATTGTTATATGAAGAAATGAAATATTCAGGATTGTGAAAACTATAAAGGGATAAAGCTGATTTAACACATAATGAAATTTTAGGAAAGGGTT
>NC_053161.1:188690319-188711229 GCF_016835505.1 Polypterus senegalus | reverse complement strand
CAATGGGAAAACCCACAGGACACCCTGTTAACGAAGTGATGTTTAGAATAAGGGAAGAATTGACTTGCATACGAAGTTACTGGTGGCTCTAGTTGAACGTTAAAATGATAGAATTCTGCAGATATGACATGATGTATTAGATAAATTAATAGGAAAGTATAAAAGGGAACAAATTGCTTTTTTGATTGCTCACACCATGGGCTGAGACATTTGTGCATATCTATGTGCATATCAAGAACTGTTCTGCCTTTTCATCAGGACTCATGAAAGACTTCTTGAAAACAGAGAAAAGTTTTTTCCACTCCACAGTCCATCCAAACTGGTTTCCTTCCTTGTGCCCAGTGCTTCCAGGATCGGCTCCACACCCCATTCAGTGTAGTTTCTGACCTTGTATCCAAACCCACTGAGATTACAAGTGGCTGCATGTATTTATCGTTTGCACCTTTAACTGATTTTAACCGATTTTGATATAAAATTATTAATTATTTCCCCAATATTGTAATCTTTATTAAAAGTTTTGACAGTGTGCAACAAATTAACCCTAATAAAGAGGTAACAAAGAAGGAAATATTTTGCTGAAAGTGTTGTACAAACCACAGTGCACATGATGGTTTATTACTTTTTATAAAGTATGCAAGTTGTTTATACCATTTTAAAGAATACAACTGTGGTTGAAGATGAGTGTCTAATGGACAATTCAAATCTGCAGCCTTTAGAAGTTTGGGATTTTGCAGGCCCAGTCACTGAAAATGTACACAGAATGCGGCGTCATTTTTCTGCAGCAAACGGCCCAATCTCCTCAGACCAGCAATGAACATCTGAAATGGTGTGAGGAGCATTTGAGGTTCTACCCTGACAATGACGGGTTCAAATCTCCATCAAGGATCACCTACAATCTTTAAAATCAGTTTGTGCACTGTTTGGACCTTTGTTGATTTTCATCTGTTTTTATACTGCAGCTTGTCAACATGAAGTTATATTTTACATTTTGGCATTAAAAAGTAATAATAATAATAATCCATCCATTTTCTAATCCGCTGAATCCGAAAACAGGGTCACGGGGTCTGCTGGAGCCAATCCCAGCCAACACAGGGCACAAGCCAGGAACCAATCCTGGGCAGGGTGCCAACCCACCGCAGGACACACACAAACACACCAAGCACACACTAAGGCCAATTTAGAATCGCCAATCCACCGAACCTGCATGTCTTTGGATTGTGGGAGGAAACCGGAGCACCCGGAGGAAACCCACGCAGACACGGGGAGAACATGCAAACTCCACGCAGGGAGGACCCAGGAAGCGAACCCGGAACTCCTAACTGCACTACCACTGCACCACCGTGCCGCCCAATAATAATAATTCTTTACATTTATATAGGGCCATTATCACTACTCAAAGTGACTTAGTGAGTGGAGAGACACTTCAACTACCACTAATGCGTAGCATCCACCTGGATGATGCAACAGCAGCCATTTTGAACCAGTGCACTCAAACAAATGTAAAAAGATTGATGCTGATAAAACATATTTAATTGATCTTTTCCACACTCTCACAGGCACATTTCTTACCTAATCCATAAAGTACATTACCACAGCTGTTAACTTTACTGCCTGTAAATACTTCACGTGAACATACGCAATGCAATTCCATTCTCTTTATCACTATTTTATGTCACAACTCTTTAAATGCTATGACACACAGTACAGTGGCTTATGATGTTTAATCACATTTTACATCATTTAAATTACTGACTAATCATTTATACTTTTCAAATAATATATACAATGTTGTAATTTGGTGTTTATTAAAATTTTTTTTGTAAGATTTACTAATTTCTTTTTTCAACATATGTGCATTTATTTTGGGGTCACAAAAATAACATTCATTTTTAATATTGTGCAATTTCAAAAAGTAGAACATATTTTTTGTTATTTTCCTTCAATGACATTTTGTGGGTGATATCCAGGGTCATTCTGTATGTGTCATGGGGGTCAAGGGTTTAAAGGATACGAAATAAGAAGAAGAGCAACAACAACAACAACAACAAATATCTCAAAGAACCGGGCATGAGGAAGCTTGTCATCTCTTTTTATTTCTGTTTGCAAAAATGAAGATCCCCACAGCTATCGGATTACCAGAAAGCATACTCACTGCAGGCAAAGGTGCAGCCCTTATTTATACACTTGACTCTCATAACTGATTTACATTCGAGGCTCCTTGCTTACACAGCATAAGGAGTCACTGATTGGTTAAACCACTAATTTTTCTTTTCGCAGTCCAGGGGCCTCATGTATAACGCTGTGCGTAGAATTCACACTATAACACGGCGTAAGCACAAAAGCCGAAATGTCCTTAAGCACAGAAAAATCCAGGTGCAGGAATCTGTGCGTACTCCAACTTCCACGTTCTTCCGCTACATAAATCCCGATCAGCGTGAAAACTAACGCTCGTGCACGCGCTTTATGTAACGCCCCAACTTCTCCCAGAATTACGCCTCTTTGAATATTCAAATCAATATAAATCACCCTTAATTATTGTATTTGGAATACTATGGCTATTCCCTGGACCATTATTTTATTACAAGTTAATTACAATCAGATGTGTTACACGCGGTTAGTTTCAGTGTATTTATAAAGCCGCGTCAGGAAAATAAGGAATAACCACACAGGAACAGTAGCACTGCTTTGACGCTGGGTGCCACCGGTCTGCAAAACCGAGCGGAGAACTTGAGTACGCCAGGGCATGAGGTACTGTGGAAAAGTGCGCAGCTTTACGCCAAGTGTAGGTTTTATACATCGCGATTTGAACGTGGAAAAGGGAGTATGCAACATTTCTGTGCATACACACCGTTTATACATGAGGCCCTAGGCACATTGCTCCCACAGCATGAGGCTTCACTGATTGGTCATGTAAAAAAACAATGATGGCGTCATGTAAAACCAAAACAAACACGTGGTCATGTAAAAAACGAGCATGGGGTCATGTAAAACCAAAGTGGACATGGAGTTGTTTAAAATATCTACATCACCCCATGTCTAAATTGTTCCTCTAAGGAAAATTCAGCAGTCGTGGCGACAGGCCTTCAGCTCACCTTGGTCTGCTAAGTCACACAGTGCCTGAAAGTTTCTAGTTATATAAGATTCATACATATTTTACTATATGACAATGCATAATCTATAGGAGGTTCCTATAACCCCCATAAATTGATCAAAATTGGTATATTCTAGCTATTTCTCACTGCTGTGACTAAACCATATTCCTCAGTTAGTGACCAGCCATGCCATGTGTAAGGTGTAGAAGGCATATGGTTTTAAACTGTGCCAATGGGCCTACAGGCCTTTTGAGTGTGTGAAGTAACTCATAAAACAGCACTTATTCAAGTGTGCAAAGAAGAAGTGAAGAACTTTTAAGTACAGAAATAACCAAAGTTTCTCAAGAAAAGCTAAGATTAGAGAAGAAACATTTTTCCCCTTTTTTTTGCCTTTTATTCTACGTGTGTAACTATTTTTTCTTTCATTCTTGTGTGGATAATTTGCTTTTAACTTTCACTAAATATTTTTAAAATAAACTTTTGGACTGAGAGATTTCTTTCGGCATTCGTTTTACCTGTGCTTGATCTTGCCTTATACTTCGCCATCTGCACTAAAGTTTAAGACTGAAACCTGCCTATGACTGAAAGCTTGAAAATTGTCTTGGATTAAAAAAAAAGTAACCTGTGTGTTCTATGCCTGAAATCAGACTGCGATGAAAGAAAGCAAAGACAACTTGAAAAGACTTGACAGGTACTTTGAATCTTCATCTTTGATTGGAGTAGAACATATTTAAGAATTGCTAGTGCTCATTTCGAGACTGTATAAATTATAAAAGAGCTTAAATACTGTACCTTGTGGGATTGTCATGGCGTCTGAATCCGGAAGCCAGAGGAAATATCAAACCTGCGAACAAGCATCTGCATGGTGTTAGCGGCAGTCGCGTTGAATACGACATTACAAAGGACCATCTCCATGACGACAGAAAGCCGTTCAATTCAGTGACAACTAAATTTCAGCCAGAAATGGATTATAAATACAAACAATTATCTGATGCAATGACGTACGTAGAGGATTTACAACAAAATGAATTTAACTGCAAAAAAGTGGATCTAATTATCAAAAATCAGTTCTTCATTCTGAGAATGGAATATAAAAGGTTAAGTGACAAACTTTTATCCATCCAGAGCAACAAAGAACAGAAAATGCTACAAAAGGATTTTGATGCTAAAATGGAAACTTTTCATACTTTTATGGGATGTACAATGAATTGGGTTTTTGAAGTATGCCAAAATAAAAGCCTCAGCCAGCAACCTGACTTTTTTGGAAACCAATTCGTGGATTACAGAATGAAAGATGACAGCAGTTTCTGCAAAAATGAAAAGTCTTGCAACTTCAGTGGTTACTTCAAGTAGTGCCTTCAGATCTCAAGAGCCAACACATGCTGTGCTGTTGATCAAAGCACAAAACCAAAGAAGACAACAAAGTCCGGATATGGAAGAAGCACAGTTAAAAGCTAAAAAAGATCAATTGGAATTGGAAGTAGCTATAGCAGAATCCGAAGCAAAACTGAGAGCTCTTAAAAGACGCAATCGAAGTTGAGATAAACCGAATCCTTATAATGTTCTTCGGAAACCAGAAATGAAAAGCCACAAGTTTCAAGTATTCATGACTTTCTGTATAAAGATGAAAGTTAAAACAATCCTCAGCAACTGCTTTATGAGCAGCAAAATAAAGCACCAAAACCCCATCAACAGACGCTTTATGATAAGCGTTACGATCATCAGAAAGAACAACAAAATTAGACTCAAGCGTCTAATGTGCCATACAGAAAGATCCCAATATTTGATGGTGATTCCTTGAAATATGTGGATTTTATTGGAACATTTAACCAAGCTATTGATGAGGAGATAGAGAATCCACAAGATAAATTGGACTTATTGGCACAGTTTAC
This sequence comes from Polypterus senegalus, assembly GCF_016835505.1. Classification (NCBI taxonomy): domain Eukaryota; kingdom Metazoa; phylum Chordata; class Cladistia; order Polypteriformes; family Polypteridae; genus Polypterus; species Polypterus senegalus. The sequence goes on along the minus strand of NC_053161.1, from coordinate 188,706,245 downwards.
TAAAGGTTCACCTCACAAGATTGTTAAAAACTGTCACCATTAGAAGGTTATCTAAATGGAAACCAGCTACCAAAAGCAGATGCATATATGAGAAAAGACAAAGGGTGGCTGCAAATACAGCCAAAAGATGGAGAAGGTTTGAACGATTATGCAAACCTTCTTGATGAATGTACGGACATTATGTCTCACTTTCAAAGAGGACAACAATTTGAAAGTAATGATAACCTTCGTACTAAAGTCTCCAACCTTCCTCAAGACCTACTAGCACTGTGGCAATGCAAAGTTCAGAGTATTGAAAGTACGGAGAGCAGATGAGCCCTTCTCGCTGATCCAGTGAACTTTCTGGACGAACAGGTAACATCAGCTTTGGATCCCGTGTACGGTTCAGCTCTACAAAGCCATACCTTCAAGAAGGAAAAGGACAAGACTGATCAAGAGAAGTATCCTTCGAAAGGCATACGGAGAGAAAGCAGTTTTGCTACAAACTTTTCTGCTGCTGATGAAAAAAGGGATAGAGACACCTCAGTTAAAACGGCAGAGACGGCTGGACGTAGAAGCGGTAAGCGCTGTCTTTTTTGCAATGAAAATCCGGATCTTAACTAATGCAGTGCAGTTCAGAAATTAACTTATGAAAGTAGAATTGACTTTTTGAAATCTAAAGGCTAATGCTTTAAGTGCCTTAAACAAGGACATCTTAGTAAAGACTGTGAAGAAAAGATTAAATGCCAAATATGGTCTCATTTACATCCATTCATTCTGCATATGAATAAGGAAAAAGGCACAGATGATAAAGTCACACCAACTGAGAAGGAGAACACTAAGTTGGAAAAGAAGAACATTTCTTCTGCCCATATTTCTATGGAACCATTTGAGACTTGTACTGATACCGGGGCCGGTAAAGAGTGTGTCATAGCTGTGACTCCAGTTAAAGTTAAGTCTGAAACGAGTGAAAAATGTGTAGAAACATCTGCTCCAAAAGACTCTGGCAGCTCAGTAACATTTTGCACAGAAAGTTTGCAAGAGCAGTTAAATCTCTCTGGAAGAAAGTCTCACATCTACATCAGCACTGTAGAAAGAGACAAAGTAAATAGACAGCAGTTAGTAAAGGGTACAGTCGTAACAGAATTACAAGTCTGTGAGATAGAGAAAAACACATTTTTTGATTTGCCAGGAGTGTTCACACTGAACTCTGTACCAGTGAAAAGGGAGAACATCCCTATGCATGAAGATGTCAAGAAATGGTTTTATCTAAAAGATGTGCATCAACCCCAGATAAATGCTGACCAAAGCAATAATATTGTAATTATTGTCATTAAGTACAAATGCCCATAAAGTCATGGAGCCAAGGCAAATCATCCATAGTGAAGGTGAAAGATTTTATGGTGTGAAAACATTCCATGGGCGAATTGTTAATGGATTGACAAAGAAAGACTGCAAAGTTATTCAGTCAATCATGTGACAATAATGGAGTTAGAACAAATGTTACTCCAGCAATACAATACAGAATTTCCAGAGCGCAGTTTTGAGGAAAAAGAAGAAATGTCACAGGAGGACATTAAATTCATGCACATAGTTTAGGATACTGCCAGACTAGTAGACACTATTGCAATAATTTGCCTTTTAAAGATGAAACACATAAATGTGCCGAACAATCGTTGTGTTGCAGAACAACGTGCTATTGGACTTAAAAGGAGACTTACAAAGTATCCAACATTCCATGAGGTTTACAAAATTTTCATGAAAGACATTTTAGATAAAGGATATGCCATCAAGGTACCCACTGAACAGCTGACCCTTGAAAGGAAGAGAGTGTGGTACATACCTCACCATGGAGTATATCATCCAAAGAAAAATAAGAACAGAGTGGTTTTTGACTGTACTGCCACTTACCAAGGCTTTTCTGTAGATGAACATTTACTGAAAGGACCTGATTTAACTAATACACTCATTGGAGTTCTTACAAGATTCAGAGAGGAACAAATTGCTCTCATGGCAGACATTAAATCAATGTTCTATCAAGTGAAACTTCCAGATGAAGACTCAAATATTCTTCATTTTCTGTGGTGGCCTGAGGGTAATCTAAACAATGAACTTGAGGAATACAAAATGACAGGACATCTCTTTGGTGCAACTTCATCACCCAGTTGTGTCTCTTATGCCTTAAGAAGAACAGCAGAGGATGCAAGAGGCACAGCTCCAGAGGAAGCAGTTAACACTGTGCTGAACAACGTCTATGTTGATGACTGTTTAAAGTCAGTTGCTATGAAAGGACAAGCCATAAAATTAGCCAAAGATCTTCAAACACTGTGTTTACAGGGAGGATTCTATCTTACAAAATGGATAAGTAATACCAGAGCAGTCTTGTTTTCCATCCCAGAAGAAGACCGGGCAATAGATCAAAGAGATTTGGACTTAAGTCATGATTTGTTACCAGTTGATAGAGCTGTAGGTGTTCAATGGCGCATACAAACTGACAGTTTTAGGTTCCAGCTATAGCTGCAAGATAAGTCCGCTACAAGACGTGGTATTCTGTCAGTGGTCAGTTCCATATATGACCCACTTGGATTTCTAGCACCAGTCATATTGCCTGCTTAGCTTATTCTAAGAGAACTGTGTAAAGAGAAATATGCATGGGTTCAAGAAGTGGAGGTTAAGTATGTCTGGCAATGGAAAAAATGGATGGACGATTTACAGCTACTTGTGAATTAGTATGTAGACAGGTGCATGAAACCTCCTGGATCTGGTCAAATAATGACCACACAAATGCATCATTTTGGAGATGCTTCAGAAAACGGGTATGGCACTATTTACTACCTCCTCCTGACTAATAAAAAAATAAGACATATTGTTCATTTATAATGGGGAAATCAAGAGTGGCACCACTGAAACCTGTCACTATACCAATGCTAGAACTTACAGCAGCAGTTGTAGCAGTCAAAATGGACAAAATGCTAAAAAAAGAACTGCAGATTCCCCTGCAAAAGTAAATCTTTTGGACTGACAGCACTACAGTATTAAGGTACATTGCAAATGAAAGTGCACACTACAAAAGTTTTGTTTTAGCTTTTAGTTACATCACATCTGCACAAAATCCTGCGAACCAGGCATTAACACTAGAATTACCAGAGCCTACGAAAAAACTCGTAAATCCGTCCCACCTTAAATCGCTTCTTAAAACCGTTGTCACCTCTCCTCCATCCTCCTTTGTCCTGTAAATGTGCCGATAAAAACAAACTGCAAGCAGCCGGCTATTCCATCTCCCCACCGACATCTCCGAGCTCATGCCTCGATTATCTGGGAGTGAAGTGGAGTTTTAGAGTGGAAATAATAGATTGTTATTTGGAACACACGCATTTCATGTGTGTTCCGTTTCTACAGTAATCTGTGTAAACATAATGTTAAAACAGAAACTCACCGGAGAGTCCTCTGAATTACCTGAGAAGACAGGAGCATGCCGGGAGAGAGAAGTGCTGGCTAGGAAAATCACGGATTCTCGGCAGCGTTTGATGCAGATGGCAGCTCATTAGCAAACATTCTAAACAATTAAAACATATTTACGCCGAATTTATTTACTGACAACGCAAGTAATCCGGTAAGTATAACTCACTCAACCTGGAGGTAAGTGAAGAAAATTTGGAAGTCTACAAAATTATATTGACCAAGTTTTTGAGTCTGTTGTCATGGGGCCTAGGAAAGCAGCAGCTGACACGGAAACACCTGCTACCAAGAGAAGCCGTCCTCAAAATTCCCCCAAGGCGACCTCATCTCCCCGCAAGGATATATTAGAATTATTTGATTCTATAGATTTTTGTTCAGCTTAAAAGACTGCAGGCAGATGTTGTCTTATTACAAGAGACTCATAGGTCTGCCACAGTTGCAGATGAACTTAAAACATCTGAGTTTCCCAGACTGTTCTCTGACACCTATAACTCTAGACAAAGAGGTGTAGCTATTTTAATATACAAAAATTTCACCGTATTGGACACAAAATGCACCTTATCAACACACATCAACATTACATTGGAGCCGGCGGAGGGAGACTAGAGGTCTTATTACACCTCTGATCTCAGTTAGCTGCCCGGGGTTGGAGGCTAGGAATGGGAGCTGGCCGTCTGCCTGTGGTCTGGAGTGGTGGGTTGCTTTGCTCTGCATTGGACAGGGGTGCCTGCTCATTATTACCCCAGCGGAACGGGGCTAACTCTGGCATCCGAGAATGGTTGTGCCTCTGGTATGGCAGCACCGGGACCAGAGTTAGGTAGGGTGTGTATGGGGAGTGTGAATGGGTGTCTGGCGTACATCCCTGTAAGTCTTGGGTTGTATGTGTATGTGAGAGCATGAGGGAGGGAGTGTATGACTGTGTTTGTGTGTGACTGTATATGTCAGGTGGGGTTTTGGACTCCTTCCCTCTCCTGGGACATCTGGCAATACTACAACATCTTCGCCTACCTTCCCCCTGCAACATTTTTTTTTTTTTTCTGTCTGGTTGCTCCCGGTGGCTGCCTGGTGGGATCTGGGTCCCTGGGCTCTGTTGGGTCCTCGGCGGGGTGGGTCGCCCTTGGGTCCCGGGCTGCTGGGTTCCGGGTCCAGCCGACTTGGGGGTGAGCGGCTGCGGGCGGGCCTGGGGGCTTGCCATTGATATCTCCTGGGACTCTGCCGGCTGCTGGTTGTGGCTCCCCAGGGTGATCCTCTGCGCCTCTCGAGGGGGGGTTGGGGCTTCTCTGGTGACGGTCTCCCTGGGGTCTCCGCGCTCTGGGGTGACCTCTGGATCTCTGGGCTTGGAACTCCCTCCATCTTCCGCACGTTTTTGGGGGCAGGTCTGTGGCCCTTCACACTCACTATCGGACACTGCTATAGAGAAACCTTACACATACAAGCGTGCGTACGCACACAGGTGCTCACATGGTGATTTCATAAGTATGACTTGGACATCTTCAGCACATGACCTAAGGTTGTGGTGGTCCTAAATGCCTTAGTAATTATTACTGTGTGATTGTCAGCAAACATTTTTACTTTTATATATCTTCATGTAGCTGATGCAGCAATGTTTTTGTCTTGTGGTTGCTTTTTTTTTTTTTTTCTTTTGTGTGTCCCCCTCTCTTTCTGCAGGTCTAGAAGCGGATTCTGGTTCATTTATTGTTTATTCTATACGAAACCCCCCCTTCCTCCTTTACCTCCATCTCTTCCTTTTCTCTCTTCCTTTTCTTTCACTTTTGTCTCCGTGTCCGGTTCGAATCTTAAAAACATCCAAAAATATTTCTAATAAAGTTTTGGTATCAGGCATGACGTTAGCAGAAGCTGCAATGCTCCACCTGAGAGAAAAACTGTAAGGCTAGTCACCAGCATTCAGACATCAATTCTGATTGCTTCACAGCCGAACAGGACATAAACTATAAAATGTGTGAAGCCGGACAGCCAAAGAGCGAATACACTTTCATAAAAGGTTAAAGACTTTTACAACAGTTTCTGTGGTGTACTGGTAAGGTTTTGTCACTTAAAACGCAGCAGACTTGCTGTACCTCAAGAGATCTGAGATCGAATCCCCGCTGGGGAGAAAATGTATTTATTTTTAACCTTCGCCGTTCTGCCAGCCTGAACTCCCTGTCTATCTATATAGTAATAACAGTAATTTTATTATTATATAGGAGCTTCCCTGTCTGCCTATCTTATAGTGCATTTCCTTCCTACCTATCTGTATATCTATCCCCTTAGCTGTTTTTTATCTATCTATCTATCTATCTATCTATCTATCTATCTATCTATCTATCTATCTATCTATCTATCTATCTATCTATCTATCTATCTATTATACAGTGTCTTCCCTGTTTATTTATATATCTAGTGCCTTCTCTGCCTGTCTGTCTGTCTGTCTGATTGCATATAGCGCTGAACTCACTGCTCTGTACTATTCTGTCCTCTGCATGTCCTGGAGTACAAAAGAAACTCCACCATACAGCAACATGTGCGAACTGGCAAGATCGGGGAAAAAACACGCGGTCACGGATTACAAACCACACGATGAATGAAAGAGACAATATATGTAAAAACATCATCGCACTAATGCAATATTATTTGAAAATGAACAGCGTCAGATCGGGTTTGAATATGCGCCCGATCTGACCGCTGTTCGTTTTCAAATAATATTGCATGTACTGTGCGTTGAAACTGCTGCACTGAATAAGCTGACGCCTTCTGTAACAGCGTCAGCGTGTATTCAAACCCGATCTGACGCTGTTCATTTTCAAATAATATTGCATGTACTGACCTATTTTAGAATAAAAACATACATTTGATTTCAGTCAGTCTGTAAGAGCTAGTGTAAATGCATGATAATTGTAGAGGTTAGCTTTTTTTTTTTACTTCATTTCCATTCTCTCAGTCATGTTCACGATTCCCCCCTCCCCCATCTGACACTGCTGTTTTCAAATAAAGACGCGCTATAACTCAAATGTGATTTATTTGGAGACGCGCTATACTCAAATGTGATTTATTGGGAGACGCGCTATACTCGAATGTGATTTATTTAGGGAAGAAAGTACAGTGTCAGGTACTCATTCAGTGTAATGGGAATCATAGCACAGAGAGATGTGTACACTGCAACAAGTACACATGTCGTGAATGTAGGAAGGGTGTGTGGATATTGTTAATATTTGAATGTGATGATTTCATACGGCACGGATCGGAAATCAGCAGTTCTTAGCATTGCACCACGCAAGCTGTCGTATCAACCGCCAACTGTAACTTGCTTTCTTTTTTCTTCACTTATAGTCTAGAATAAAAGTGCACTTGTTTTGTTATACTTATACACCAACATATGTTCCTGTGTTTGAGCGACACGGGCATGCTCAAAAAAATAGATGTGTAATGTGTAATTTGTACCTTTTGTGAACGTGTTTGATATTTGGACTTCAGGGTTCATACATTATATAGTTTATGCTTACATTTTGTCATTTACTACTACAATATGAAAAACATTTCTGTTTTAAAAATGTGTTTACACAGATTACTGTAGAAACGGAACACACGTGAAATGCGTGTATTCCAAATAATGATCTATTATTTCCACTCTAAAACTCCACTTCACTCCCAGATAATCAATCAAGGCATGAGCTGGGAGAAGTTTGTGCATGTTCTAAGTCGGTGGGGGGATGGAATAGCCGGCTACTTGCAGCTTTTCTTTTATCAGCACATTTAGATTACAAAAGATGCTGGCGGAGAGATGAGAACGATTTTAAAAGCGATTTAAGGTGGGACGGCCCTACGAGTTTTTTCGTAGGCTCTGGTAATTCTAGTGTTAAGAGGATTGACAATAGAAAGCTTCATCAAAAGTAAGACTTGGATACAAAGCTCAAATGTTCTGCTACAGCCAGAGCATGAATGACCTAAGAGACTGAATGAAGTGGACCTGTCTGCTAGCGATGATCCGGAAATCAAAAGGTGTGTAGCAAATTTTGCAAGTGTAGAAGAAAAATTGAACCAGTAAAAAGACTTGTGGAGTACTGCTCAGAATGATACAATTTAAAGAAAGCAATAGCTTGGTTCCTTAGATCCTACTGCAACTGTGTCTGAAAGAAGAGAGAAAGGCAATTCAATATACAGTACAGTCAGTCAATCTGGACAGCCCAGAAAGACAAAAGACACTAATCACAAAACATATAAAGGAATACAAATCAACAATGAGACTGAAGCCACTGTCTCTAAATGACTTGTCTAAAGCAGAAGACGAACTTAATCGCCTCAGTCAACTACAAGGTAGTGAAATCAACAAACTGGACCCAGTAGTGCAAGAAGGAATATTGAGAACTAGCAAAATACCTGCGCTTCGCAGCGGAGAAGTAGTGTGTTAAAGAAGCAATGAAAAAGAAAAGGAAACATTTTGAAAATAGCGTAACATGATTGTCAATGTAATTGTTTTGTCACTGTTGTGAGTGATGAGTGTTGTTGTCATATATATATATATATATATATATATATATATATATATATTTACACACACATAAACATATATATATACATATCTATACATATACACATATATACATACATATATATATCTACATATATACACATACATATACATACACACATACATACATACACACACATATATACACACAAATACACATATATACACGGCCGGGACACCCAGGAGGAGGAGAGGAGGGCTTGTGCCTCCTCCAGACCGCGAGGCGTCCGTCTTGGTTGTGTAGGGGACCACGGGTACAGGGCTTGGAAGCCCAGCCCTGTAGGGACCCGTGGACACCGCCGGCGCCCCGATGCCGGTTTACCCTGTGTGGTCTTTGGCCGGGGATGGAGCCCGGCCGGGACGCCTTGGAAGACCGGAGGAGGGCGTGTGCCTCCTCCAGACTGAGTGGGGGCGTCCGTCCTGGTTAGGCAGGGGGCCTCGGGTACAGGGCTTGGAAGCCCAGCCCTGTAGGGACCCGTGGCCACCGCCAGGCGGCGCCCGGTGCCTAATATCCCGGAGCCCAGCACTTCCGCCACACCAGGAAGTGCCGGGGGGAACACTTTGTGTGGCGCCCAGAGAGCCGCCAGGAAAGCAGCCGACACTTCCGCCACGCTGGGGCGTGGCTAAAGAGAAGAGGCCGGAAACACCTGGGGCTCATCCGGGGCATTATTTAAGGGGCCGCCTCCCTCCAGTCATTTGGTGGAAGTCGGGAGGAAGCAGACGGAGCTGGAGAGAGGACAGGAGGCGGCCAGAGGAAAGGCACAGTGACTGTGGGCCCTGGACTTTTGGGGGATTCGGTGCTGAAGGCACTGGGGTTTCGTGAGTGCACGAACTTAATAACTTGTATATATTGTATATAATAAATAGTGTGTGGTGCAAAATATGTCGTCCGTCTGTCTGTGCTGGGGCCAGCGTTCACAATATATACATACACACACACATATATAAACATATATATACATATACATACATATCTACATATATACACACACAGCTATTTCGTTTCAGTGCAATACGCTGCTTGTTAAAACGGATAACTCCCGCTCTTACGTGCAAGTCTGTGTGGATATTATGAACTATCGTTTTTGTTCAAGTTTTATTTAAATTTTAAATAGAAGGAATTTTTATTTAGTCGACAGAAATATCTTTGGTAGGAATGGTAAAAACAGACAGGAATATTATTCCTGAATAAATCAACTCAAACCTTAAACAACTTATAATATTTTGAGATTCTCAGGATGGATTGCAGGTGCTCATCAGTGAGGCGACTCCTGTGTACTGTTTTGTTAGTCTTTATCACTGAGAAGAGCTTCTCACACAGATATGTGCTACCAAACATGCACAAGGTTCAAGCCGCATGTAGACGGACTTTTTTTGTTCTTCAAAGTCACCAAAGCGCCGTGCAAACTCAGTGCGCAGTGCGCTCAGTTTATCAGCAAAGTGCGTATTTGGGAACACCGTAGTGACGACTTGGTTTAACATTACTTGGCAACAGGGAAAGTGAGGCAAGGTGCAAGGGTGCATTTGTGTCTCCCATAAAAGCAGCTTCACTTGAAATCACTTTGTGATTGTGCACGGGTAAAAACGTCCGCTGAAGTGTCAGATTCTTATTTAATTCTTCTGCTTTCTGTATCTTCTGCATTGCATTCAGGTTACCGTGATGTTTTGTCTCATAGTGCCGTCTTAGATTAAATTCTGTAATTACAGCCACATTAGCTCTACAAATGAGACACACGGGTTCAGTAAACATATACTCAGCCTCCCATCGTTTTTAAAGGCTCTATTTTCAGAATCAACTTTTCTCTTCAGCATCGTGTGAGCTAGCTTCGCAATAACTTGCAGCATCATAAGCTACACTTGATTAACGCGTAAGTGTTCGGCAAGGCAGCTGAAGCGCTGCATTATGAGATCTGTAGTTTATTGTGTTACCAGCGCTTCATATACCCGGGCTTTAATAACAATAATACAGTGTATAAAATGATCTTGCGGGCCGGATATAATTACGCGGGCGGATGTGGCCCATGCCCTTGAGTTTGACACATATGGACTAAATAGAACTTGAAAAGACATATTTTTTCAAATGTGATCGCGCAATTCAGATAGAGTTGACGCCACTACAGCCTGCATGCCTCAATAAGTCATCCTCTCCTCGCTCTTACTTTTTTACCGTTCATCTAATGAATACACTGAGTATGGCTTTACCAAAACAATCATTGATGGTGAATAAAGTATCCATTATTCGAGTATGTAGATCAGGATATATATATATACTTATATATATACCCGCGTATCGCAGCGGAGAAGTAGTGTGTTAAAAAAGCTAGAAAAGAAAAGGGAACATTTTAAAAATAACGTAACATGACTGTCAATATACAGTATTTTTTTGTGAGTGTTACTGAGTGTTGCTGTCATCAAGGATTTGATTATCATTATTTCTTTCAATCAGGTTCGTATTTGTAGGATGTGTTGTGTTCAAGTTACATTCCGTGTTTGTCAATCGTTGTAAAGATGACAGGTTTCATTCATCGATTTGTTTCTTACTGCATCAATAAACAGCTCGTCTTCTTCTTTATCTGAGACCTGACACACTGCATGCACGGGTTTTTTTTTTACACTGTCTTCCTTTAGCAGGACATTGACTTTTTCCACCGTGTGCTTTGTTTCCGCAGTAGCTGGATTTATGAATATGCTTATCAGACGTTTCATATTTTTTGCTGCCTTTTCAATTGTGTAATTCAGTTTTTGTTCAGCGCTCTTTGGAACTGTTGCTTTTATCTGTGCACTGCGTCAGTTCACGTGAGCCGCTCGGTGTACATGCATCGAAGGTTCCCAGCTGTGCTGGTGCCATCTCGTGCTATGTCCATGGCTCTATTTAATGTTACCTTAGTCCTGTCACTTAAAACTTTCTCTCACAGTTTCGCTGAGTTTGTGTCAAACACCACGCTGACCATCTCATCTTCCTCTCCATAAGCACAGTCCTTCACCCGTGAATATTTACCCGTGGCAGTTTGCTATTGGATTGCTGCTGACGGACGGCCTTATATGGGCAGGCACTAAATTACAAACGCCAGCGGCAGCCTGTCTATGAACTTAATTTAAAGTGTAGGTTTACATCGTGCTTTGTTCCGAAGTAGCAGAACTCATGAATATGGTTGTATATGTCACTCGCTCGCTTCTTATTGTTTCGCTGCCTTCTCAATTATATAATGCATGTTTTCTTGAGCGCTTTTGGAGGTCTTCCTGGTTTTCTATGTACTGCGTGATTACGTGGGAGGTGTGATGATGTCACACGAAACTATACCCCACGGCGTTCAAGCTCATCTCCATTACAGTAAATGGAGAAAAACAGCTTCCAGTTATGACCATTACGCGTAGAATTTCGATATAAAACCTGCCCAACTTTTGTAAGGAAGCTGTAAGGAATAAACCTGCCAAATTTCAGCCTTCCACCCACACGGGAGTTGGAGAATTAGTGATGAGTCAGTGAGTGAGTGAGTGAGTGAGTAAGTGAGTGAGTGAGTGAGTGAGGGCATTGCCTTTTATTAGTATAGATTGGAGGAAGACTCAGCAAATCTGCTATGCCAGAAGAGGCAAAACACCCTGCAATCATTCATAAGAATTCACATATTGCTATTCTCATTATCCGACACATTCACAAAAAGCATAGACATTGCGGACATAACTACATGTTAGCACAGTTACTTCAGAAATACTGGATTTCATAAGCAAACTCAGGTATCAGAAAAATAATTTCAAAGTGCACAACAATCAGAAGATAGAATGCAAAAGCTGGTGAGCAAAAGTTGGCAGATTTGCCAGAAGATCGCCTAGTAACCAACCAACCACTATTCACTAATGTTGGAGTTGATCATTACGGACCCTTTCAAGTCAAAAGTGGACAAAGTTTGGGCAAGAGATATGGAGTAATCCTAACTTGTTTAACAACCAGAGCTCCGTACATAGAGATTGCACAGATTCATGTATCCAAGCTTTACATCAATTTATGTGCAGGAGAGGACAAGTTAAAATCCTGTGCTCAGACAGAGGAACAAACTTTGTTGGAGCAGAAAGAGAGCTGCAAGAAGCTAAAAAATTTAGAACACAAAAATCAACAACGCTATGATGAAAAAAGAAATCAAATGGATTTTCAATCCACCATCAGGCTCTCATCAAGGTGGAGTGTCGGAAAGACAAATCAGCCTTGCCATGTGTGTGGTGTAGAGGGCACATGGTTTTAAAGCATGACTTGCGTGCCTTGTGTGCGTGTTTTGTGTGCCAAGTAACATGTAAGACAAAGCACTTAATTGAAAGTGTTGCTCCGAACGCTTAAAGCATACAGAATAAGAAGTTAAGAACTCTTAAGTATAGAAATAACTAAAGTTTTACAAGAAAAATCTAAGTTTAGAGAAGATGCATTTTTCCTTGTTTTTGCCTTTTATTCTACGTGTGTAATGACTTTCTTTTTTATTCTTGTGTGGATTATTTGCTTTGAATTTTCACTAAATATTTTAAAACAAACATTTGGGTTGAGAGATTTCTTTTGGCACGCGTTTTACCCGTGCTTGAACTCGTCTTACACTCTGGCGGCTACAGAAGGAATGCTTACAATTAAAGTATACAGCAATGATATCACAAAAAATGAAATTGTTTATTATCCTTTGGGGAATTTAAAGAACTTAGGAGCTGTGGTATTGTATGAGGAAGTCGGGAGTGGCAGAGAAGTACATAAGAGTTGTACAGGATATTTACCAGGGAAGTGTGACCGTGGTGAGGTCTGCGGTAGGAGTGACGGAGGTTTGATTACATCAGGGATCGGCTCTGAGCCCTTTCTTATTTGCAGTTGTGATGGACAGGCTGACAAACGAGATTAGACAGGAGTCCTCGTGGAGGAGAGGTGTGAAGGTCAGTGGGAACAAGACAGATTACATGTGTGTAAATCAACAAACTGGACACCGGTGTGCAAGAAGGAATATTGAGAATTGGAGGAAGACTCAGCAAATCAGCTGTACCAGAAGAGGCAAAACACCCTGCAATGATTCAGAAGACTTCATATATTGCTACTCTCAGTATGCAACAAGTTCATAAAGAAATTGGGCATTATAGGCTTAATTAGAAGATGCTACACCCTGTTACTCCTGGGTAAAGGGTCAAGTCATCAAGACAATTCCAGATGCAAAGTGGGCAGTCAGAAGAGTTTGTGCGCAGACCAAGACCAACACACTGGACAGTCCTGTGAATAAACTGCACCTGCTCCAGGAAGCAGCAAATGATTGAAATTATTATTATTTTTTCTTTTTACATGCCTAATTTTAATTGTGTTTGTGTTTTTACAGTAGAATTTAAGTTTTAAGTTTCTTAAGTCTGATTAAAGTTCAGTAAAGTAGTGAAGGCTCTTTCTAAGTAATGTTAAAGTAATTGATTTCTGCCCTAGCATAAACAATTAGAGGCCGGATGTGTAAGAGCCATTTTCCTAGTTATATACGATTCAAACATATTTTACTAGATGACGATACATAATTTATGAGACGCTCCTATAACCTCCTTAAGTTGAGTAAAATTATAATGCTTTCTGAAAGTCCACATTAATAATATCATCTGCTCCACTTTGATTGTATCCTTTTGTTGCCTCCTCATAGAATTAAACACAACCTCCCTCTTTTTGACCCCATGCTGACTATCCTGTCCTCGACTGTCTCCACATTTAAAAGCTTATCCCAGTCTATCCTACTTAGACTTTGTTACATCTAATCAAAATTAGCCCTACCAAACTTCAACTTAACAATTTTAGTCTTTGCATCTGTACTCTTACAAAATACTGAGAATTGTATTACATTATGGTCACGTGACCCTAGTGGTCCAATCACCTCTACACCCTCAATTTTATCCTGATTATTACAGAATACTAAATCCAGACAGGCTTCACCCCGTGTTGGCTCTTTAACATGCTGTGTTAAAAAACAGTCACTGATTACTTCTAAAACTCCTGCTCTTGTGCTCCTCCATCTGCAAGGTTCTCTCAGTTAATACAAAGTATTTGGAAAATTAAAGTCCCCCATGACTATAATATCTCCCTGTAAACTTGCCTTTTTAATATTACTAAAAAGATATGTGTTGAAATTGCTGTCTGAATTGGATGGTCTATAACACACTCCTAAAATAAGACTTCTTTCCATAATATTTTCCAGGCGAAGCCACATGTCCTCACTAAGATGGGGCTCATCATCCAACTGAAGATGACTTACTTTTAAATCCTGTTTGGCACAAACACAAACCCCACCTCCCTTTCTGTTCTGTCTATCCTTTGTAATAAATTTGTATCCCCATCTTTGTTATTTAGCCTGGTTTCCATTATTACTATAATATCATAATTATGCTCTGCTACATACAACTCCAACTCACTTACCTTATTTTTGATACTTCTAGCATTAAGGCAAGCTATTTTTAATGTGTTGCTCCTTCTACATTTAAATGTTTGCTTAGAATTTACATTACTATGCATTTTTATTTCTACACCATTGTTTGTTCTTCCATGTATAGATCTAAATCTGGCCTGACCTAAACTGCCTTCCCCCAATCCTCGACTCACCTTAACATACGCCTCCCCAATATATTGGTGCCCCTCCAGTTCAGAAGTAACCCGTCACAGTAGAACAGGTCCCATCTGTTCCAAAAGTAGTCCTGATGCCCCTTAAACCTATACCCTTCTACCCTACACCAAGATTTGAGCCACGCGTTAAGCCTTCTAATCTCCTCAATCTTACCAGGACTGGCACGTGGCACAGGCAGAACTTCGGAGTAGACTACCTTGTCAGTTACCCATATGTATGTCATCTGTTCCAACATGTACAGTGACAACTGGATCCACCCAGTTCTGGCCAAGATCCTATCCACCCTTCCAGGGAGGTCCCCCACCTGTGCACCCGGAAGGCAACACACCGTGCGAGACTCTCTCTCACTGGAGCACACCTGCGCTTCAATCCACTTAATGATTGAGTCCCCAACTATCACTACCTCTCTCTTTTTGGGAACTGGTTTTGAGGTGGCCCGTTGGGGATTCTCACCCCTACCTACCACCTCAGAATTATCAATGTCACCATCCAGCTGCACAAGGACATGATAACGGTATGACTCTTCTAATTCTGGGTTTGATGCCCCTAGACAGTGTGCACCCTTTACCTTATGCCTCGCAACCATGACCAACCTATTTCTACTTGTCTGGTCTGGAATCTCCTCCCGCGCCACCTTAGGGGTGCACACTCTCTCTCTAAAGGACACCGGGGCCAAGTTTGCCAATTCACTACTACAATGCAGTTCAGCCAACTCCTCCTCCAGTTCAGTGACCCTGACCTCGAGGTGCTGGATCAGCTGGCATCTCTTGCAGATGTAGCCCTCATAGACACCTGGCTCCGCCAAATCATCATCTAAAAGTCCAACAGGACTTGCATTGCACTAGCCTCATTATTAAAATTTGCATGTTAAGATCTTTAAAATGAAAATGCAAAGTGGAAATGTGTTTTGCTTAACATTTTTATAGCTTCATTGCTCTCCAGGCCCAAATGAGTGGTATTTCATTATCATTTTAATTTTGGCAGCATTTTTGGGTGAAGACTTTGATAATGAAATTGCAAAACCGAGATTACATTTTCATTTTAGAATTTTCATTTTTACAGAAAATACCTCCCAATGTCTTCAAAATAAAAAGCACATCAGTTAGCGCTGCTGCATTGGAATTGTGAGAGTTGACCTGCCACTGCCACAGAGAAATGCATGTTGTGTGTTTGATGATTTAAGAAAAGAAAGACGTCCAGTAAATCAGACAAAGACAATCAGCACAACGTCACACTGACAGAGAGGAACGGGGCGAATACTGTCTGGAATTTAATGTGAGGGTCCGAAAGACAAAACACACAGCTGTTACTGTACACTGTGTGTGTGTGTGTGAGGGCCTCTCGTGAGCACAGAG
>NC_053161.1:188630769-188689819 GCF_016835505.1 Polypterus senegalus | reverse complement strand
ATGTTATGAGTTCCTCTTTAGAAAAACAATTGTAAATAAAAACTGTTCATTTATAATATAAACCTAAAGTGTTGTCTGTGGACGGTGAGCCCTTTTGGAAATCACCAAAGACCACTTAAGTTTCAGAGAGAAACACAAAACTTCTTCATGACCCCATCATCTGTTTCACACGTTATATGAGGTTTTTCATGGCTATATAAGGACAATCCCTCAATTGACTGGAAACGTTAGGACATAACGTCTTCTGTGGTGGTCCTCGTTGATCTCCTTTATCGTTATCTCAGCCTTTCTGTAATCCACTCGCTGTTTTGTTCTCATGCTGTTCTGAATTTCAAAGCGTCTTTTATAACACAAATGTCCGAATTTACCAGCACATCACCAATATGACTGGCCAATTGAATTATTAGCAGGGTGCTGTTACCTAAAGGGAAGGTTTATGTTTTATTTAAACCTGAGAGTAATGGTGTGGAATATTTAATAATAACAATAATAACAATAACAATAACAATAATAATAATAATAATAATAATAATAATAATAATAATAATAATAATAATAATGCATTTTATTTATATTTTAGAAAAGAGAATTTGCAAAAGTATTCATTAAACCTTTCAAAAGTATAATTTGTTAGAAAGATAATAAATATATGTCTGCACTCATGTAACAATTATAATGAAATAAATCAAATCACGGGTACACATGAGTATCCCCTTCTGCTTATCTCCGCCATATTAAATCAAGTAACTTGTTCTTTCCATTTGCTGAACTTAATTGAAGAAGTGTTTATAACTTAATTCACATCAAAGATGAAGATGAATGGAAAACCAGTGGGCACGATGAAAATAGGACAATGTCCTTTATGTGAGCCGACAACGCAGTGGCATTTCAGTCTTGTGGACATTTTGATTTACATTATTTGTAACTTAGATACTTGAGAACTCTGTAGTTCATAACAAGAGGATGTGGACAACATTGAGAACAAAATAAAGAAAGGATAACATGGGATTGTGGGACAAGAACAACATCAGACTGAGCAGAAAAGACAAAGAGAGGATAAAGTGATCACTGTAGGCGAGGGGCTCAGGGTAACAATGCTGAATTTAACAATTAAAGAGAAATCAGCAGCTGTGTCCTCGTCACGTCCATCTGTCTGCCCACGTGTGACAATAAAGTCTGTCCTGATTAAAAACAATGTTCATATGGTGGGTGTGGAATATAAAGAGCAGGGTTCCTTAAACTACAGACCTCCAAGGTCATTTACCCAGCCCCCGCTGCATCCAGTGTCATTAGCGTCGGCCGAGGGGAACATGGTAACGTGACCCGCTGGGGCTGAGTACACGCTGAGCCACCATCACCAGTCTGAGGCAGACAGGTAGTAGCCAGGGCCCCATACTCTCCCTCGGTCACTAGCTGCATACATAAACAGCACGCCAATATCGGTCAGCTGTTCACACCCTGGGCCTGACCGGAGCCCCACAGGACTACCTGTACCAACAGAAAGTGTGTGGATTCATTGCCATCTGCCACCCAATACCCAGAAGCACAGGCCAGGAGCAGACGTTATAGCTACATGCGTCCACCCCAAAGAAGTAATAGCCATTGTGCATCCCTAGGAAACAATTATGTCAAGGAAACGAAAAACTGACTCAGAGTGCAGGATATCCAAAAAGCAGTGGACCTACGATTACTTTATCATGCTGTGCAAGGAGAGAGCTGTGTGTCTGGTGTGCCAGGAGTCAGTGGCTGCGTTCAAGGAATACAATTTTAATCAACGCTATGAAACTCGACATAAAAACAAATATGATTGTTTGGTCGGTCAAGTGAGAAAAGACAAAATATTAAAACTGAAAAATGGATTGACAGCTCAGCAAAATGCTTTTGTGAAGCAGAAGCAGCTAAATATTTCATCACGCCGAGCAAGTTTTCAAGGTGCCAAGCTAATAGCGCACTGACAGAGTATTTGTAGAGCGAGATTTGTTAAAGAATGGCTTCTTTCTACTGCCAAGGAGATGTGTCCAGAGATGGCTGATTTATTTAGTACAGTGAGGCTTTCAGGACCTACAATTACAAGAAGGGTTGGAGAAATGGGGGACAATTTGCATCAGCATTTGCAAAACTCCTCAAAAACACTTTGCTATTTTTTGTTGCCACTCGACAAAAGCAATGATGTTTGTGATTCTGCACAACTTCTAATCTTAATTTGTGGGCCAAATGATCATTTCGAAGTCACAGAGGAGCTTGCTGCACTGCAAAGCATCAAAGGAACATCAACAGGAGAGGAAATCTAAGAAAAGGTTCAACAAACTGTGAATGATTTGGAGCTGGACTGGGCTAAACTAGCCAGTGTGACAACTGATGGAGCTCCTAGCATGGTGGGCTATTTGAAAGGAGTGTTTGCACACATTAACCAAGAGATGGACAAAAACAACCATTCATGTCCAGTAGCCATACACTGCCTCATCCACCAACAAGCACTGAAGTCGGACTCTGTCATGGAAGTTGTGGTGTCCTGTGTTAACTTCATTAGGGCTCATGCACTAAACCACAGGAAGTTTCAGGAATTTCTGTCGGAGCTGAATGTTGCCTGTGAAGATATTCTGTACCGCACAGAAGTCTGCTGGCTGAGTCAAGGGAGAGTTTTGAGACATTTTCATGACTTACTTCCACAGGTTTCTGCTTTCAAAAAACAAAGAAGTACCAGAGCTTAAAGATGCAGAATGGAAAATACACCTTGGCTTTGTGACAGATGTGACAGAGCTACTCAACAGTATCATTGTGCAACGTCAAGGAAAAGGGAAGCTCATCTGTGATATGCATTCACATATGAAAGCATCTGAAGTTAAACTGGACCTCCTCGTCAAACAAGTGGAGGAGGAAAATTCTGCCATCATGCATCAAAACTCAGAAGCTGTTGGCGGAGAAATAAAAAAATGTGTGGATTCACTGGAAATGTTCAAAGGGAGGTTCAAATGAGATTTAAGAGCGTCATCTCCATGAACAGGACATTCAACTTTTCCAGAACTGATTTTCTGTTGACACTGAAATTGTTGATCCGATTTACCAAATGGAACTGGCTGAACTACAGAATTGTGAAAGATGCATTCAGGAAACACACACACACAAACAGAGACACAGACACACACACACACGCCCACACTCACACTTGTTGTTCACTTACTTCAGTTTCTCTAATTTGCAGTTTTCACTCCTCATCCCCTCACACAGCTGATTTACTCCTGAGTCGTCCATGTGGTAGTTGATGCTCAGGTTCAGTTCAGTCAGTCGTGAGTGTGGAGAAGAAAGAGCTGAGGAGAGAGCTGAGAAGTATGTGGAGGTGAGACCACAATAAGACCAGCTGTGGAGAAGAAGAGAGAGAAGTGAGAACATGAGGACAGACAGACACAAAAACCGACCATCGGTGGTCTCAATAAGTGACATGATGACTATAAGCAGAGCTGGATACTCAGAAGTGTCACAGCAGGCTGCTGCTAGCATTTGAACTGAAACACAATTTGAACTTCACATCAATGCTGCCCTTCAAGGCGCTATATACCTGAAGCATTTTCTGTCTGTCAAGTCACCCTGAGTGATGAGAGGACATCAGCCGTCACACTGGACAGGAGTTTCACATAGCAGGATTGAATTTGTGTGAAAAAAGTGAAGAAGACATTCCAGATAAAAATATGAAGAGAGACAAAGCCATCCCCTTTATTTTATATAGCGCCTTTCAAACCCAAGTCACTTCACATGTCCAGCTCTCTCCTTGTATTCTTACTCTAAGCACAGACAGGTGACGTGACTCACTCAGGGTCACACAACATGTGACAGGCAGGAACTGAACCCGTGTCACCGGGATGTCAAGTGCGGCACCTCAGCCACTGGGCCACAGAACTGGGATTCAGGATTGGCCAGAATGACAGAGGAGGCGGGACATGAGCTGTCAGTCAGCCTGAGAAGGTGGAAAAGAAGGCGGCCATCTCAGTGAATTTGATTTATCAGGCCTTTGATCAAATGGGACGCTTTGGTGTCTTTGGATGACCTAAACATTTCGACTGACTGAAGAGTTTGATTATTGTGTTGTTAAACATTTGGTCAAAGTGTGAAGGTTAAGGAGGGCTGAAGTGACACACAGACAATCAAATGTGTGACATGAACAGGACAGTGGCACAGTGGTTAGTGGTAAGTACATGGAAACAATCTAAAACATGTATATATGAGAGTGACATACAAGTGACAAGGGCCACAAATCAAATGTCTTTGGACTCTGAGGTGCTGCAGATCTCCAACAAGGAGGACACACTGAGCTGAGTTTGTGTGCTCGACTAACAAATTAAATCTTCTTAATGGCGAATGAGAAGGTGAGCCAAAGACGAAGTCGCCCGACAAGTCAGTACCACATTTCAGGCCTTCAGCAGTCCACAGAGCACAGGACTGACATAAAGAATAAGCAGACGTGTGTTTAAAAGTCAGACGTCACAACTGGTGCTTTGTGTTTCGACTGCGAGTTTGGATTTCACTTTCAGTTCTGACACTAGGCTTTTTGATCTTCCAGTTCTGATCTCCTCTTCTGGCTCTCAGTTCCAATCTTTCTCTCAGTCCCTTTTCTTTCTGCTGTTTTTATTGACAGCCTGATTTAAACTCGGATCATTTAAAATGAGTGAATCAGTGAGAGAAGACGAGTTTATAAAGATATGAAGAAGCCCCTCCAGGGAGATGTTAAAGATTTAAAGACCCTGATGACAACTACTTTGTGACAAACTCTGACTGATCTTTCTACTTTAAGTGCTCACATAAATCAAGGTGTTGGTGGTCTGCCAGTAGCTGGTGGGAGTCATGTAAATGACCAGCCAGTCACCATGCAATTTGTTTTACCGGAGACCCTAAAAAATGAAGGGGGTGGCTGGTCTCGTCCGTTGCGAGAGATGGACGTCTGAAGCAGAGCTCCTTTAGCAGTGGTGTTATTTTTTATATTATTTCCTTATTATCCAGACATATCCTGTATTTATCCAACCCGAGGGTTCTACTTTAATATATGCAAGCATAAATAAACATGGGCAGAAAGAAATGGAAAAGAAAATTAAAGCTACCTCCAAGCCCAGACCAACAAGTCCAAGCTCAAGCTCAAGGTACGGCCTTTCAGAGACTGACCTGGAACAGATGGGCGAAAGTCCAGACTCCTCAGGACCACAGTCCACTGCATTGTCTCCAGTTGAGAGTGAAATGGAGAGCGAATGTGCTAGTGACACAGGTCAAGATAGCTCGCCGATTGAAGAAAATCATTTGAAACTGGTAAAGGCCTTGCAGTCCGCACTTTAACCTACTCAATGCGAGCCGGGAACATCGGCTGTAATAGAGCTCGCCACTTCACCTACGGTGCATGAAAGCAGAAATGATCTGTCCGAACTGAAGGTGATGATCGCTGAGCTTAAGCAAGAGGTAAAGAATGATATAAAGAAAAGCAAGGCAAGCGAAAAGCTGCGACGGGAGCTGCAAGAGCTGCGGCAGAATAATAAAGACTCGGAGAAACACGTATGTATCCGCTTTGAGGCGGCCTTTAATGGTATGCTGGATAAAATTGAGGATCATTCAGGAAAATGCGTCTAAACTGAGCACACTTGCCAATCAGCTGGAGGATGTTAAGCAGACATTCACATCTCGAATTAAAACAGCTGAAAATCTAGCATCCACCACTGATGGAAAAGCAACAGCTGCCAATTCCGAATGCAAAAAACTTTGAGATAGATTTGCTGCTCTGGAATATGGAAGCAGAAGGAATAATATTAGAATCGAAGGTCTACCTGAGAATCGTGAAAGTCCAAACCCAGTGAAATTCGCAGCTGAACTATTCTCTAAAATAATTGGAGAGGACTTTAAATCAGATACCGAGATAGCAGCAGCTTATTGCATACACAGATCAAATACCTTTAGACCTAGGTCATTTATTATCCACTACGAGAGGTTACTATGTAAGCTAGTTGTGATGGCACTCCTCAGACTAAAGCAAGAGATTATATATGAAAATAACCACATTCTTATTTTCCCTGATTTCTCCCCCACAACAGCTGCCAAATGTGCAGCCTTCTACAACATTAAACAGCGGTTACGGCAAGCTGGTATCAAATACAGCCTCTTGTATCCTGCCAAACTGATCGTGGATGTTCAAGGCCAATACTACGTCTTTTCAAGCAAGGAGGAAGCAGAAAAGGAATTAAGAAAGCAGATCCCGACACTATTCTGAAACACAATAGTGAGTCGCATCCTGTCATGACATGTTAAGGATATATAACCTGCTGTCTGGTCCACTTGTAATGATACGGGTATTATACATGTATTATAATTATACATCCTTTTCATTACTCTGACACTTTCTGTTTATGTTTGAATTACAGTTATAGACATGTGTGTGGAAGAAATTAACTTTTTTTTTTACTACCGTAAAGGAGACTGTTTAATAACCTACCATTGGTTTATTGTTATTGTTATTAATGCATTAAGACTTACTATGCATAACCTGGACCACTTTCTAAGACCATCCCCTGGGTTTATTATCTTATTACTTTAAGATTGCTGAAGATTATATTTTATGCTTATAGTTTGTTAATGATTATATTTTAGGCATATAGTATTTAGACTATATTGGCAATAGATATCTTTACTTTTAATCCTAAAACGCTGTTGCGTGGGGGCTTGTTTTGCTTTGGACATGCTCTGTCTCTAGGTATGCCAGAGGACCGAGACTTTGTGAAGTGGGGTCCAGCCTCACGTGGGGAGGCAAAATGGGGGGATAAGGTGGTGGGGAAAGAGAGCAGGCTATATCTAATCTATCCTTTTAATCCTTATAATTCTAACTACCAACATAACAATAGGCTGCATAGCAATAACTCTTGAGGAAACAGGAAATTAAGGTTAAAGATGTCTCACTTCTAGTTAAGCCTATAAAATGACATAAAAAATTCAGAATCAGTGTCTCCATGATGGGCCAGTTAACTTCGTGAGCTGGAATGTTAAAGTCCTGATTCACAAATTAAAGAGCAAGAAAATACTCTCTTGCCTAACAGGTCTAAATGCTAAAATAGTATTTTTACAGGAAACCCACTTACTAAGCAAGGATCAGTTCCGGCTGCAAAAAGACTGGACTGGCCAAATGTTCCATTCTAGTTTTACAAAGAAAACTAGAGGTGGGAATTCTCATACATAGAACAGTACCATTTGTAGCATCAGATGTAGTACTGGATCCTGAAGGGAGATATGTGATGGTTATGGGAGACTTATCTAATTGTAAAATAATTTTGATAAATGTTTATGCACCTAATGTTGATGATAAGGAATTTATACAAAATTTATTTGCATCTATCCCCAATCTGAACACTCATAAAGTTCTAATGGCTGGGGACTTTAATTGTGTTTTAAATCCACTCTTAGATAGGACTCCTGTCACAGGAGGAAAGGCATCTAACACCGCAAAGATAATTACAAAGTTTATAACTGACCACAATTTATCAGACCCCTGGAGGTTTCTAAACCCAAACTCAAGAACATATTCTTTCTAATCAGCAGTAATTCGTTGCTACTCAAGAATTGATAATTTCTTTATAGGTAATAATTTCTTGTTACAATTAAATCTTGCAAGTACGATGCTATTGTTATTTCTGACCATGCACCTCTGATCTTGGAGCTAAAGTTACTATGCCCCACACACTTAACCAGCTTCAATTAGTAGAGAAGAACTGTACAGAATTTATATCCAAACAAATCAGTTTCTTCCTAGAGACAAATACATCATCAGAGATTTCTGCAGTAATACTCTGGGAAACTAAAAGCCTTCTTAAGAGGACAGATTATCTCATATCTTTCCCACAGTAATAAAAGAAACCAAGAAAGTATCAGAGCTAAAAAGTGAAATTACTAGAATAGATGAAGAACATGCCAGGCTTCCAAGCGAGGCTCTACATAGGAAAAGGCAGGCTCTGCGTTCAGAACTAAACCTCTTGACAACTAAAGAAACTGAACAACTAATTTATAAATGCAGACATCATTACTATGAACATGGAGAGAAAGCCAATAAGCTTTTAGCACAAAAAATCCACAAGCAAGAAGTCTGCAATGCAATCCCAGTAATCACCAACACGAATGGAGAGGAAATCATAAAAATATAATGCACACTTTCAGAGACTACTATAAATCCCTATATACTATTGAGTTTAAAGAAGACAATACACAATCTAATGCATTTCTGGATACATTACAGATACCACAAATCAGAATTACAAGATGCTATAAAGTCACTCCAAGGCGGGAAAGCATCAGGCCTTGATGGCTACCCTGCAAAATTTTATAAGAAATTCTCTGCTCAGCTAGTTCCCCTCCTATTAGCAACATTTACTGAAGCCAGAGATAACCAATCTCTTCCATAAACCTTTCGCCAAGCACTAATCACCGTTTTTCCAAAACAAAATAAGGACTTTTTACAATGTGCATCATACAGACCAATTTCACTTCTGAATAATAATGTTAAGATACTCTCAAAAATCATAGCTAGAAGGATGGAGAAACTGCTCCCCTCGGTAATATCACAAGACCAAACTGGATTTATTAGGGGCTGACACTTATCATCCAATCTTCGACGCCTGTTTAATGTAATATACTCACCAGCAAAGTCAAACACCCCAGAAATATTATTATCATTGGATGCAGAAAAACATTTGACATGATTGAATGGAAATACCTTTTACTACATTAGAGAAATTTGGGTTTGGCCCGAACATTTGTGCATGGATCAAATTACTGTATACTAATCCAGAAGCTTCAGTTTGCATCAACAACATTTGCTCAGACTACTTTAAACTAGAACGTGGCACTAGACAAGGATGCCGCTTGTCACCGCTGCTGTTTGTGATTGCCATTGAACCATTGGCAATACATTGTCGAAATACTGATCAGATAAAGGGATTAGCAGAGAAGGACTGGAACAGAAAATCTCATTATATGCAGATGATATGGTACTGTATATATCAGACCCACAAAATTCTATGCCTGCAGTCTTAGCAGCACTCACAGAATTTCAAAAGCTCTCTGGTCTCAGAATTAATCTGAATAAAAGTGTACTCTTTCCAGTGAATTCTCAAGCATATAATATTAGATTAGATTCCCTACCTTTTATCATTGCAGAACAGTTTAAATACCTCGGGGTAAACATCACAAGTAAACATAAAGCTCTTTATTAACAAAATTTGCATGGAAAAATTAAACAAGACTTGCATAGATGGTCAATCCTTCATCTCACACTAGCTGGAAGAATTAACACTGTTAAGATGAATATTCTTCCTAAGCTCCTTTTTTATTTCAAAACATTCCAATATACATCAATAAATAATTCTTTAGGCAATTAGATTCAACAATAACCTCATTTATTTGGAACTCAAAACATCCACGCATCAAAAGAGTGACCCTACAAAGACAAAAGGCAGAAGGTGGTATGGCTCTACTTAACTTTCAGGTTTATTACTGGGCAGCAAATATACAGGCGATAAGAACCTGGACACAAATAGAAGAACATACACAGGCTTGGTCCGCAATTGAAGTAAAATCCTGCAGTACTTCTTTGTATTCCCTGCTCTGTGCTCCAATAAACACACGTTATCGGCAATATACTAATAACCCAATTGTGCTTCACTCACTCAGAATATGGAACCAATGTAGAAAGAATTTTAAGATGGAGAATCTTTTATCTGTTGCACCTCTGCAAGAGAACCACCTCTTTCAACCCTCACAAACATATGCAGTTTTTAATATCTGGAAAAGATTTGGAATTAAATTTCTTAGAGACCTTAATATAGAAAACATCTTTGCATCCTATGAAAAATTACATTCCAAATTTAACACTGCAATAACACATTTCTTTCACTGTCTTCAAATTAGGAACTTTGTTAAACAGAACCTGCAAAATTCTCCTCATCTTGCACCCTCATCCATGCTGGAAAAAATATTGCTCAGTTTCAAGGACTTAGACATCGTCTCTGCAATGAAATTATTTTACAGTCCCTCCTTTTCAAAGACCCAAGAGGACACTGGGAAAAAGATCTCTTAATCAATATATTAGAAAAGGAGTGGAAAATAGCAATGCAGATAATTCACTCGAGCTCCATATGCAAAGCATACAATTATACAACTCAAAATTATATATCGAGCACATCTGTCTCGACTAAAACTCTCCAAAATGTTTCCAGGACATGATCCAACCTGCGAACGTTGCAACCAAGCCCCAGCCTCACTAGGTCACATGTTCTGGGCCTGCACCAAATTAACATTATTCTGGACAAAAATTTTAATTACCTCTCAGACAGCCTTGGACTCACAATCCCTCCTAACCCATTAACAGCTGTGTTTGGGGGTCTTCCAGAGGGGCTTAAAGTGGAGAAAGACAGACAAATTGTGATTGCATTCACTACACTGTTGGCACGCAGACTGATTCTGTTAAACTGGAAGAACCCAAACTCTCCTCCTCTTTTAAGTCAGTGAGAAACCGATCTTTTATACTATTTGAAACTGGGAAAAAATCTAATATTTAGTTAGAGGATCTGTACAGAATTTTTTCAAAAGGAATCTTATAAATAATATTTTAGAATAAGCTCTTAATGCAGCAAGGAAGCAATTATCTCCTCATTTCTTTTTCTTCTCCATTCATCTCTACTTGCCTATTAAACTCATCAATTTAGGTATGTTTAAAAACTTTAAGTTTACCCCGTTGGCCATGCTCTCTCTCTCAGGGGTGGGGAGTCGACTTGTTTTTCAATCCTATTTTTTGTAAAAATTGATTGATTTGTATAAATGATTACAATAAAATTATAAAAAAAAATAAAAATAAAAATGGAGGGGATGTTTGAATTAGTAAAGGACATGTTTGATTGTCAGCCAAATCCTGATTCTAAAAGTCAGCTCATGTTGGTCATTTGATGTCACTGCTTGACGAGAAGCCACCTAAGTGGACATTCACAATGACAAGACAAGTCACAGTGCTGTCCATCTATTGAGGATTTGGTTTGTGAATTTAGAAACATTTTAAATATGGCTGTCAGATTAGAGGTGGCAGTCAGTCGATTACTAGAATTCAGACAAGACATTCAGTCAGTTAGTAAATATAAAGTGACATGTGACATGTGAGCCTATGAAGTGGTCAGACTGATGACCTTCTCATGTCACTGCTGACCACACAAAGCTGGCATACCACATGGTGTCAGGGCTGCCAGTCCTGATGGTGTCGACTCTCAGGTGTGACTCCATCACAAATCTGCTGCTAATGTCCTGCTGTCGTATGGACAGGCCAGTCAGCTACGTGACGATCATCGGGGGGTTTACTTCTGAACTGCTTTACACCCTAAAGACCTTAAGTAGTCAGTGAAGAGGGTGGGATTTGACCTGCGGCCTGGAGATGTGGGGTAGCAGTGCTCACCTCTGTGCTGCCCCGTGAAGGATCACTTTGACTAAAACGAGTTCTTGAGGTGAACTCCATATTTCTACAGTATGAGTGCGGACAGCCGGAGTTCAGAGGTTAGGATTGTTAATGAAAACTGCAACTAAAGTGGCGAAAAAGTGTTAAATGAAATAAAAGTGAAATTAAAAGAGAGAAAAATAAAAACTAAACTGAAACTAAAATTGCATACAGAAAACTAACTGAAATTAAATAAAATTCTGCTTTTTTCATTTGTTTGATTAAACAGACCAGAGTTAATTAATTAATTTGTTGTTTTCCATTCCTGTAGCTCACTCTCTCCGTTGTTTTCTGTGTGTTTTACAAATCTGTTTCTTTACTTGTGCTAATTGTATATTTCTGATCATCAATACTCACCTGAGAGTCTGTCCCTGCGCTCAGTAGAGGGCGCTATACACACACACACTCTATGCTATTGTATTGTACTCAGCTCAGCTCTGGGCGACACTCCAAGGCTGGACCTTCACCTCCACTCACCGGCGGGCGGGCGGCCGAGCACTTGGACTGACGGACTTTACAGCACAGAAGGGTCTCTGAAGTGTTTGAGGGTCAGTGCTGTCTCTTCATGGCGCCTCTTCATGCTCAGCGCGGACTCCTTCATCACCGACTGCTCACCACAAAGATTCTGCTACAGGCTGTTTATTATCCGCCAACTCTACGCTCTTTATAATCAGCATTTTAATTTATAAAGATATCACTTTACACTTTCATGACATACTGGGCACAGGATATAAATTACTTTAAAAAAAGTATTAATACGACCGCAGCACACGTGAAATAACTGAGCACTCACGTATGATTACTTGACATTCTACAGCACACGTGATGCCAGCGACAGACGACGACTCTTCTGTGGAGGGCACTGGCACAATGGCAGCTCCTCAGACTGGCACTTCTATTATTAGATGAGCCATAGTGTGTTTTATAATGACTTTATTAAAAAAAGAGACTTATTTTACAGAAAATTGTTAACAAATAACAGTAATTATGGAACTTGTGTTTCCATTAAAAAGATTACATTTTGAACCTTTTTTTCTAGTCAAAGATGTTTCAGTGTTTAGGTGTGAGAGGCTGCAGCCCCACTTGTACTTAAAATGTTTTATCAACCATAAATAACGAGACCACCTTGAGTTAGTAGCGAGTTCGTTCTTTTCCTTATTTTTGAAAGTATTTACTTTGTTGTCCTAATTAGTCAGAATGATGTAAGTGGGGCGTCACTGTGATTTGATTGGCTTTACACGGCTGGGGGGCTCCACATTCCTGACTACACCCGCGGTGCACGTGAAGGACGCAGCTGCTGCCGTTGGACGCCAATATGAGGCTGCTGGTGATTTGTGATTGACGAGTGATGAGGTGAAATAAAACAAACTCAGCAATCAGGGAGAGACGACCGGCCGGAGGAAGTTGGTTTGTTGCCCCTTTTGTTCTTAGAGGAGTTCATTAGTGCTAACCGTGTTATTCTTATTAATGGGGACTCTCAGAACGCATTACAAGATGGCCGCATGTTAATTTAGTGTTGCAGACAGCTGGTTCATTTACAAACCCTGTGAAAGCAGACTGAGGGGGGATTTTCAGTTCAGGAGGGGAACTGATTTGGGAGAAGCGGCTCAGGTTTAGTGGACGGAGCGCTCAGGTTAGACGGCTGTGGTTTGTCTCGCCGTTGGGAGCCACTTAGCCATCTGATGGCGGCTGGGCTCTTAGAGATTGATTTGTTTATTTATTTTCCAAGTTATCGATTGGAATGAGTGCAACAGGTGAATATTCATTCTTTGCTTTGGTGTTTTGCTATTGGTTGTTTTTTTTATTTTTTTATTTTTCCTGTGGTTAAAATGTTCTTTATATTTGAATACAATACATCTGTTGCTGCATTTGTCTTAATTAGTAATTGTGTCATCTCTGACCAGTGTCTGACCCTGTCACCTGCCTGATGACGTCTACTAGGGGGCCAAGGAGTGTTTTGCTAGCTTATCTCCTGCTACAGTACACACCGCAGTTTATTTATGAATGAAGACCCCACACAGGTTGTGTCCCCGTCACTTGTCACTGTTCTGTGGACACTGAGGTGTGTTTGATCTTTCACATTCTCCATGATGAAGAAGAGTCTCATTATTGCAAATCTGAACATGTTACTAATTTGTAACTTACTTAATGTGATTAAAGTTATTAATTCCTATAGCTGTTAATAAAAATTGTTTTAAAAATAACACACTCCAAAAATTACAAAACAGGCTTTCAATGCACAGATATATCTAACAATAACACAAAATTGACTTTTCTAGAACTTTCTAATCAGTTGTACTTTTCTCATTTCTCAACAAAGAGGGTCTAATAGTGAAAGCTGAGTATAAATTCTCATTTGATTTCTGTTGTTATTTAGCTGCTCTTGTGCCTTTTAGGTGGCACTGTGACACACAGCAGTGTATGTTCTGACAGGGACCCTCGTCTAGTTGTAGGCCTGACACCCCCTGATGGACACACTAATGTCACCCTCAGTGTCCGCAGACAGTCAAACTAAACTCATGAAGGTTTTATTACTCACATGACACGTCTACAGCAGATGAGCCCCGGCGCCAGTCTCATGATGCACTCTGAGGTGAGGTTTGTCTCTGACAGGTTGAGCTCCTCAAGTTCTCCACAGCAGCTGATGACAGAGCCCAGCACAGCACAGTCCAGAGGAGATAAAGTCATTTTACTAAAGTCCATCTTTAAATCCTTCCCAATGGCATCTCTTATTAACTTCTTATTCTGAGTCTCATAGAGCCACTGACACACTCGCAGAGCTTCACTTTTATCTTCACCCTGTAGTGCCTCTTCAGCTTTCTTCTTCACCCACTCCAGTATCTGCTTTGCTGTCTTCATCTTAAACTCCCCCATGACTCCCCCCAGTGTTTTAAACACAGAATATCTGGCCAGTCCTGCTAAAAATCGAGTGAGAATCTCAAACCGGCCATCTTTACATGAGTCCAACTTCTCAAGCAGCTCCTCAATGCCCCCTGATGGATCGAGGTAGAAGGAGCAGGCGGCCATGAACTCCTGCAGGGTAAGGTGGTAAAATGTGTACGTCGTGTGCTCCAGAGTGCTTTCTCTCTGAAGGATTTCTTTAAGGAACCCTGAGAGGAATGGAGAGGACAAGACTGGCCGGAGACCAAAGGTGGACATCTCAAATTTGTCATAAAACACAAGAGTTCTGTTTACCACCCCATAATAAGCCATCTTTCCTAGTTTGACCAGAATCTCTCGCTGGTCTTTGGCTTCTCGCTTGTGATTGGTGAGGATGTTGTATAGGAACATCACAAAGAGCTCAGTGACAGTTCTGGGTGCAGCTCCTCGCTCTTCTTCAGGTGTCATGAAGTGGCTCTTCAGCACAGAGCTGATAATCCAGCAGTATGAGGGGTTAAAGCACATGGTGTACAGGATGGCGTTCTCCTCCACATACTGAAAAGCCTCAGAGCCCTGATCAGCATCACCAAAGAACTTCTTAAAGTACATCAGCCTTTGTTCAGGGAAGAACCCCAGGATCTCTGCAAATTGATCAACTCTCTCCATGTCCAGGGCCTCCAGGGCTGTTGGTCTGGTGGTTATCAGGACTGTACAGCCCTTCAGTAATGTCCTTCTGACCAGACTGGTGACCAGGGTGTGAACAGGAAAGTAGTCATCTATGTTTGAGCAGAGCCTCTGCTGTGTGAAGTCCAGTTTGTGTTTGTACTCATCTAGTCCATCAAATATAAGGAGGAGAGATTCAGGTTTCTGCAGGCTTTCTTTCAGTCTCAGGTCATTGAGATATTTATAGTGCCTTACAATCAGCCTGGTCAGAGACATCTGTGGCTCTGTCTCTGTGTCTAGTAGGCTGAGCTCCCTGAACTTTAACAGGAACACAAATGCAAACCTCTGGTACTGAGTGCCTCTGGCCCAGTCAAACATGATCTTCTGAACCATGGTGGTCTTCCCAATTCCAGCCACCCCACTGACCACTACAATGTGAGAGTCTGTCACACTTCCAGGACTCCTCCTGAAAAGCTGCTCAGTCCAGATTCGCTCACATTTCTCTTTTGTCCGCTCCTCTATTAGCTCTGCATGAGTTCTCCCCATCTTCTCCAGTTCATGGAGTCTCTCACTGTAGGTTCTTTTGAATTGTTTAATGACCATCAGCTCTGTGTATCGAGTCTCAAAGCCCACAGCTCTGGAGCGTGGATCTCCAAGAGAAGCTTGATCCTTCAGAGTTCTTGTAGATTCAGACACACCACCTCTGTGTGTCTCAAGGAGGCCTGAAAGTGATAAAGAGAACTTTTGAAAAAGAAAAAAAGCTTGCCATCTGATCCAGCACCTTGCAGGCAGGGTCACTGATCTTGAGGAGACAGCTAACCTGTGGTCCAGTAGGAGATTACAGATCTTGCTAATGTTTCTTTTAGGGGGATAGCGTGCACCCAGTATGTGGTCAGACTGCCTACCTGATGGACAGTTGGGACACCTCCATGGGAAGGTGAACAGGCTACTGGCAAGGGGGGTAGGGGGGTGGATTTAGTTCTCATTGGCCATACTGGAAAAGAAGACAAATGTGTGAGCAGAGTGACACTTTGACAATACAGGAGTTAAGTGCCAAATCGAGGAGTGGAACTGACACGGTGGTCATCTCTGAAGTTCTTACTTTTCAGTCCATATAATACTGAGGGTATTAGAAAGTTTAAACGCGTGGCTCATCTTGGAGTAGGATATTCAACACTGAATTACCCATAATGACAAAGTGAAAACAGGATTTATTAAATATCAAAAACTGTAATCTCTCATTAATACGTGTTTAGCCACTTAACTAAATACTTTGAAGAAGCTCTTTGGCAGCATTTACATCTTCAGATCTTCTTGCTAATTGTCTATATGCATTGGACACCTGGATTTGTTGAGTTTATCCCATTATACCTAGTAGATCCTCTCAATCTCCATTGAATTAGATAGACATTTCATTTAAAGAATTAGGTAGACAACATTAGATGATCTGCAGGAGAATAATCCCTTTATGTGATGTTCAAGTTGGCAGAGTGGTATAACTATACGGTCTGTATTGTAGATGTGGGCACACGTTTTACATCTTTTCTGTAGGCAGGGAGATGTGATATTTTCTGTCGGTTGATTTAGGGAGCTTCAGACAATAAGTTGCTGAAGGTTTGGTGGTTGTCTGTGTGCCAGGTTGGGAGGTTCAGGAAATACATTTTTCAGTATTTGGTCGCTGTTTAGCATTGGCTGAAGTTCTTTTATAATTTTTCGAAGTGTTTCAAGATGTGGGCTGTTGGTGACAACAAGGGGGATGCGGTTCTTGTTGTCTTTGTTTTAATATTCCAGAAGGTTGTCTCTGGGTATGGCAGTAGCTCTTCTTATTTGAGTGTCTGTTGTTTTGGGGTATAACCTTGTCTGATGAAATCTTGTCTGAGCTCCTGCAGTTGTTGATCCTGGTGATCTGTCAGGTCTGAGCAATGAAATGCAAAAAGGAAAATCTTATCCCGAAAGGCATCATGATAAGGAATCCAACCATACACACTTATAATACTCGGTTTGCAGAGCAACTTTATTTTAGGACATCAGCAAGGATAAAAAAGTACTTAATCCAAATTTTCTACAACATGCAACGAGAGATCCAAGACCTCATCCTGCTCCTTGGAAATGACAGGCAGGAGATGGTAAAGGAGCTCCATCACTATTACAAAAGACTCCAGAAACTCCTTATTGTCAACAAAAAGAAAAAGCTACATAGATTACGAGAGAAAGCTGGACACTTTATAGAAAAAAACAAAGAGCAACAGACCTGCATTGTTAATCTCTCCTCATACACACCAAATGAAGCAGAGATTTCAGTACTCACAAAGGGACTCTCATATTGTCCTGCAAAGCCCATTGACAACATCAGACTCTGCAGTGATATGGAAGAATTCTTCAGAAAACTCAGACTAAAAGAATTTTTCCATAAGAAAGAAAACGGTAACACACAGGAACCAACAACAAGCAGTTACAACAACCCCACCAGTAAATCCACATGGACACCAGAAGCTGGCAGAAACTCCATCCTGGATAATTATATAGACTTCTTCCAACAGAGAGTGAAAACAGGGATCTGAACAAGGCAGCAAAATCAGATAGAAAACATTACTGGGGATGAGCGGAGAGCCATACATTCACTAAGGGAAAATACAGAAATCATTATGAAACCAGCAGACAAAGGGGGTGCTTTAGTCATCATGAACACATCAGATTATATACAGGAGGCACAAAGACAATTGTCCGATACTATGCATTGTTACAAACTGCAAGAAGACCCAACAGAGCTCTACAAAAAGGAATTAAAAAAGATAGTAAGTAGCTTTCCTCTGGACATCAGGGATCATGTAAACAGTTTAATTCCTGATAACCCCAAAATGGGATACTTCTACATGCTTCCTAAAATCCACAAAGAAGGGAACCCAGGAAGGCATCTAATCTCAGGAATTAGCTCCCTTACAGAAAAGGTTTCAGGTTGGGTGGAACACATTCTTAAACCCCTCGCCCGCAACACAACCAGCTACGTCCAGGACACCACTGACTTCTGCTTTAGGCCCCTTACCTGAGGGAACCTTACTGGCCACAATGGATGTTGAGGCCCTGTACACAAACATCTCCCATGATGATGGCATATTGGCATGTGAAACGTGCCTCAGACAACATGATTTACCCACAAAGTCAGTAACAGAAATGATAAAATTCACTCTGACACATAATCTATTCTCTTTTGGACAAGATTGGTACTTGCAACAAATGGGGACTGCAATGGGCTGTCGGTTTGCACCTCACTATGCAAACCTATTTATGGTAAAATTGGAAGGAGATTTCATGTCAATGTGCATCTTAAAACCAAAGTTGTATCTCTGTTACATAGATGACATCTTCATAATCTGGACTGCCAGTGAGAAGGACCTCCTCCATTTTCATAATGAATGTAATTCTTTTCACCCCAACATAAAGCTGAAGCTGAATTACTCAAAAACAGACATCAGCTTCCTTGACACCACAGTTCAACTGATAGACAACACCCTTGTAACTTCTGTTTTTCACAAACCAACAGACAGACGGACCTACCTAAGAAGTGACAGCTTCCACCCCAAGCATATAAGGCGCTCCATTATTTTTAGCCAAGCAATTCGATACAATCATATTTGCTCAGACCCGACAGACCGGGATCAACAACTGCAGGAGCTCAGACAAGATTTCATCAAACAAGGTTATACCCCAAAAACAACAGACACTCAAATAAGAAGAGCGACTGCCATACCCAGAGAGAACCTTCTGGAATATAAAAACAAAGACTACAAGAACAGCATCCCCCTTGTTGTCACCTACAACACACATCTTGAAACACTTTGAAAAATTATAAAAGAACTTCAGCCAATGCTAAACAACGACCAAACACTGAAAAATGTATTTCCTGAACCTCCCCTCCTGGCATACAGACAACCGCCAAACCTTCAGCAACGAATTGTCCAAAACTCCCTAAATGAACCAACAGAAAATGGCACATCTCCCTGCCTACAGAAAAGATGTAAAATGTGTGCCCACATCTACAATACAGACCATATAATTATACCAAACTCCCGACTTGAACATCACATAAAGGGATCATTTTCCTGCAGATCATCTAATGTTGTCTACCTAATTCTCTGCATGAAATGTCCTGACACTGCACTCTATGTGGGAGAAACTGGACAAACACTCTGCCAGAGAATGAATTTGCACAGATTCCACATTAAACATGGCAACACAGATGTTCCTGTAGCGGCCCACTTCAACAGCCATGGACACTGTGAGAGGGACTTTAATAAAGTCACAGTGCTTATGGGCAACTTCAAAACACAGCAAGAGAGAAAAGAATGGGAATTTAAACTCATGTTAAAATGTAATACGTTACAACATAGCTTGAATAGAGACAAGAGTTTTATAGCCAGATATGAGGACTGTTTGCAGCTAACCTGTCTACAGACCCATATTGTTTTGAAAAACTCATCGCAAACTTCAAAGGACTTTGTTGAACAGTTATCTTATCTAAAGATCTTGACCATACATTGTTCTTCTCTCTCTTGTTAAATTACTCTTAGCCTGAATTACATTTAAGATTTTTCATTTAAAGATTTACCATTGTTGTTTCTTGTCCTAGTGTGTGGATATAAGCACAGGAAACTTCAGTTTCTGTATTACATCTTGCCTGAAGAAGGGGCCTCAGTTGCCTCGAAAGCTTGCATATTGTAATCTTTTTAGTTAGCAAATAAAAGGGGTCATTTTGCTTGGCTTTTCTCTACATTCATAATGGCTAACACGGTACAATACCCTAGTAACTCTGTGTCTTAAATCATCTGAGACACATGCGGTTTCTTCCTTCACGACACAACAAGGTCCTCCACTAGTCTCCTGTACATCGACCTGTTTGTGTTAGTAATGCAGCCTATGATGGAGAAGTCATCTGAGAATCTCTGTATGTGGTGAGCACTGGTAGTGTACTGGAAGTCCTTTGCGCTGAGAGTAAACAGGAAGAGAGACAGGACAGCTCTTTGAGGTACTCCAGTATCACACACCACCATTTCTGACACACAATCCCTCAGCTTCACAAACTGCTGTATGATGGTCAGGTAGTCCATGACCCAGGAGTTTGTGGGGACATCAAGATGCAAAGTCTTGAGCATTTTCCCCAATCAATGAGGCAAAATGGTGTTAAAGATACTGGATAAATCAAAAAATATTATGCTGACTGTGATGCTGGCTTTGTCTGAGTGGGAGTAGACACTGTGGAGCATGGAGATCAGAGCATCCTCAACACCTACATGTGTCTGATAGGCAAACTGCATTGGATCGAGATGTTCTGAAATAAGAGGTTAGAGCTGTTTGAGGACCAGCCTCTCAGAGATCTTCATGATGTATGCAGTAAGAGCAACTGAAGACCTTGGGATCACTGAATCACAACAGTACATGTGAGGAACAGGAGTGACAGTGACCAGTCAGTGTGGGTTTGGATGAGGAGATCATGTCTCACTACTGAGGTGAAATTGTATGAGGAAGGAACAAAAGCAGATGACTAGAGAGATGAAAAAGAACTGTGAATAAAGGGCACATTCTCTCTGTGAATTGACTCAAACATAAGAAGCAAAGAGAAGTGGGGTGAGGAACCTTAGCATTACATGTAGGAAGTAAACATTTTAGATTAAAATACGCAATCAGTGGTCTGAAACTTGAAAGAAGAAAGGCCTGGGAATTGTAGTGAAATGCTGATCATTTACATCAAGACAGTGGACAGGAGCCATGAACAAGGCAAGCAGGATGCCAGGTCATTTGGCGTCCCCATGTGGAGTACAAGTCACGTTAGGTTATACTAAAGCTTTATGACACACTGGTGAGGCCTCATCTGGAGTGTTGTGTGCAGTTTTGATCTTCGGGCACATAAAGTCTGTTGCAGCGCTAAAGAAAGTCCAGAGAAGATCAACAAGGCTGATTCAGGACTGAGAAGTCTGCACTATGAAGACAGACTGAGGGAGTTGAACCTTTTCAGCTTAAACAGAGGAAGATAAGTCATAAATTAAGTTTTTAACGCTATGAAGGTAATTTTTATGGTGGATGCATTTTATTATATTAGATGGAAACTTGATAAGGGTAAATATCATACAGATGTTAATGTTTTTCTCCAGAAAGAGAACTACAGACACAAAGAAAAAGTGTGGTGGAGAGAAGGACTTTAGGACCCTCAAAATCTGATGATAATGTTATTTTGGAAAATATTAAGAGGATATGATTAGTGAGCTTATTGAGATAAATGGCCTGATCTCGTCACAATTGTTCTAAATTTGTAACTGAGGAAAAGAGTCCTGGAGGAGCTGATGACTGGAGACACAAGACCAGTGGATTACCTTTAATACCATCATCAATGGGAGCGGGCTGGAAACTGGCCTGAATGTTCATCAAGAGGTCTGGTCCTGGTGAGATAATAAGAAGAGTCAGTTACAGCAGTAAAGAGGAAGATTAACAAAAGTATACAGAAGTACACAGTGAGGTATACAAATAGAAAAATATCAAAAATGAAGGTGCACTTTATTTGGCAACAATGAAGACTTAACGTCTAAAAGTAATCAGCAAACCATTAATATGTGTCCATATTGAGAGTCTGAAATTAACTGTCCAGGAAAGAAAACCAAGAAAATGACACACCAGACAGTATTAGGAACAGCAGATATATTGTGTGTTTATCATGCTGAGGAGAGCAGGAGGCAAAGTGGAGAGCAGGGACTCTTTACTGAGACCTCAGGAGAACAACAAGCTTCATGGGGATTTGAGGGGGAAAATCTTAAGAATGAACGGATGGGCATGAGTGTTGGCATCTGGGGACATCTAAAGCTAACATTTTACACACACCGACATCAGGGGTGTCAGATAACAACAGAATCCGTGACTTTCTGTTAAAGTAAAGAATAACAAAATATTATTACTGATTATCCAGATGGTCTGTAGGTGTAGGGTTATAAAGTGTAGAAGGAGCGACATGCAAGTCAAATGTGCTGTCATGATAGGTGGCACTTGGCTGACAGTAGCGCACCAGTTACTAAATATAGTGGGACCACTGACCCCTTTTAAAGACTTTAATGAAAACCTAAAAGAGAAAATCAGAGGAACTGGAGGAAGTGTTGGTATTGAAGGGCATCAAGCAGACGTCTCAGTGTAAGTGACAGACCTGACAGTTGTGTGTCCAGTGGTTTACAGACAGTAATGTTGTGTTTTGTGTTCCTGTGTCTCCTTTTGTGATTTCTGCACATTATTATTTTGCTTTCTCTCAAGACCTCATTAACTCACCTTCCTCTGTCACCTCCTTCAGTATTCTTGTCATGTTTGGTGATGGGAATCTCACAAGTTCTTCAGCCAGCGCCTCCCACAGTCTCACCAGTGCCACACTCTCCATCTTCATTATGTCACTGATGAAGGACTTCACACCTGCTTGCCCCTCAAACTTTTCTTTGGCTTTGAATCTCTGAAAAACAAGCAAGTGACCAGAGTGCTAGTTTAGAAAAGACCACTGGAGGAGCAGAGCAGAGTGATCAGTAGGGTCTTGTGACCTCACAATAACAAAAAAAACCTGCTATGGAGGGTCACACAGTCTCAGATGATTCTCCTGAGCTCACCATCTCTGCTCAGTTCTCTGTGCCTCATACTGACAAGGAGACCTGCCTACCTTGGCCTCAATGTTGGTGAGGATGTTCTTGGTGGCCAGGTTCTGCAGGATACTTGTGATGTCGTATTCAATCACATAAGCCAGGTAGGGCTTGTAGAACTCTGTGATCTTGAGGAGATCCTCATGAGAGAAGGTTTGTATTACTTTAGGAAACTTCTGTGTTAAATCTGCAGTGGAAACAGAAAAGATGAAAATTCAGAGATGTGGGTGTGATGGAGGCTCAGGGAAGAGAATTCAGTCTGACATGACCACCTCTTAAAGTCTTAACTAGTGGTCTTATCTATTCACACAGTAAATTTGAGGCAATAGCATCAATGGCAGGCTGGACTGGCCTTATAACACAGTGAAGCTGCTATATATAAGAAAGGGCAGAGCAAACCCTTTTTTCAGAGGTGACTGTGCTCCTTTAATATGAGTTGTGACATCCCTGACATGTTCTACAACTCCGTGATGGCCAGTATGGTTTTCTCAGTTAGTAATATCACTGCAAGAGAGGACCACCAATTCAACAAGATGATTAACAAGACACTCAATCACTGACCACAAAGCTCAAGTTTGGAGGAGAGGATGTTTGACACACTGAAAGAGCTCTGATCTCCAAGGCTCAATGAGAACAGCTGGCTTGGTCACTATAGAATGGTCAGTTTCCAGCTCCAAAAGAAATGCCCATACCTGACTTTTAAGGAAACAGCAGCCTCTGGTGATCAAATTGAATCAAAGTCCCCTACAGTTACAGATCCAGTGCTTTATTTTGTCTATCAGGTTTAGCCAGAGTTAAATTTGGGGTTTCAAGCATAAAACATGAATGTTCTTTTGAGTTCCTTTGTTGTGTGAAGGCGGCTCCACAGACATGTCTGCTCATCCTTGACTTTTGTCTTCATTCTTAGATGACTCAGATGACCACAATGTTGGTAGAGTTGCAGTTTTTGCCCTTCATTTTACTGTTCAGGTGGTGGTAGTGCAGTCGGCTTTCTGCTTCCCAGTTTATTTTGATTAATTATCAGGCCTTGTGTGCCACAAAATGCCAAGCCAAATGGAACAATGCCAACTTGTCCTACAGTGGAGTAGAGCTACTGGTGCACATCACAACCAACTTCTGCTCCTGTAGTAATTTATTTTCCCAACTTTAACATCCCAACTCTTTCATCAGTATATGTGTGTGAATTATGATTTTGTGAAGTTTAGAATTGTGTTTTACTCACTCTGAACCTGCACTCCATGAAGAGCATTATACAAAATAAACTGAACTGAAGTGAAATAGTGACGTCACAGGATCTGCCTGTCAGTTTATATCTGATTTCTGAGGTGCTGCTCATCAGTTACTCCCATGTTTGAAGAGTGTGGTGACTGGCAATTCAATGTCATGTGATGTTAATGCATCTAACCAACTTGGCCTCCTATTTTTCATGTTATCTCTCAGCCAATCAAAATGCTCACACAGCAGTGGTGAAGATGAGGCACAATTGGCAGAGTTGTCTTTCATGTTAATTTTCATAATAAGTTTGGACTTCTTGACGAACAAGCCCCCCGTTCTTTAGACAACTGACCCAGTGCCTCTTTAGTATGTTAGGTGTTTATTAAAGTTGTCTTGTTGTTCTCTTAACAGTTGGCTTAATGAATCCTGCTTATGAGGGACTAAAGGGCACTAACAAGCCTGCCTCTCGTGTTTTAGCGGTACAACTTTAGCTTGCTACACATTTATATTAGTAATAAACTAGAAGAGCATTTAATGGTGAAGGTATTCAGGAGTCAAATGGGGTCTCTGTTTCTCTCTCTCTCATGTTTTCGGATTCATTGTGACTCCTAGAAGGAAAACCAACCAACTGCTGGGCCTGGAAACATGCGTAAGCCATTTCTTATGAAGAAGTTGGGATTTATAGAACACAAACTTGATATGGAAGTTGCTTTAAAGTTAGAGAAGCATTTGACCATTGATATATCACGCTTAGACAATTGTGGTATTGGTACTTTAGGTATTCTAAGCAGCAGGATAATGAAGTGAACAGAAAATAATTTTTCATTACACTTTTCAATGTCAAATCAGTTCCACTGTGATGTTAGTCTATTCATTCATCCATAACTGAACTGGGGTCGAGCCATTCATCTTTGATGGTCTCTGGAATGTCGGCTCCAGGATGTCTAAATCAGCTAGTAAGTCAGTCATCATCACGAAATAAAACACATCTACCATTAAAAACATCTAAATGGCAGAAAATCTAATATTTTTAAGTCTGTTTGTCTATGTGTTTTAATTGTGGTAAAATGAACTCTTTCTTATTTTAAGAAGTTAGAAGACTAAGATTTGTTGTAAAATAAACACATTACTGGCCTTAACTCCCATTCAGTGTTTGTCTCAGTCTTTCCATCTTGATGCTTGTTTCAGTACATATAGCGTGTTGTACCCTGTTACCCATTATACATTCAATGAGAAGTCAAGCAAAATGACCCCTTTAATTGGCTACCTGAACAGATTACAAAAGTCAATCTTTCAAGGCAACTCAGGCTCCTTCTTCAGTCAGTCTGTAATCAACTGAGCATTTGATTAACTGATAATGAACTGATTTGAAAGTTGGAGTGCTTTATGTTATTGCTCAGTGAAAGAGACAGATATCACATTTAAATATTTTAACAAGTGTGATAAAGGCGCAATATGGCGCCAGACCCGGCAGAGAATGATGCAGAGGTACGTGTAAAATCACACAGGCATTTATTTTTTTCTTCAGCCGTGGGGCACGTCTTCCCCATGTCCCACAGGCCCAACACAGTCCCAAAGCACTTTAGTTCACAATACCACAACTCTCCACCTTGCACCACCACTCCTCCCAGGCAACCTTGTCCTCTTCCTCCCGTTTCTGGCCCTTTAGTTTTGGTGGCTGGCCTGTTTTACAGCCCACCCGGAAGTGTTCCACGAGCTTGACCACCTGGTCCCAATTGCACCTTTGGGTGGGGCTGATGACTCGTCCAGCCGAGTTCCTGAGTCTCGGCAGCACCCCCTAGCGGCTACCCCAGCTCCCACCCAGGTTGTGGAGGACTCCATGTCCCATGGATCCATGTGGGAGATTGGGGAATCAACATCGGTCAGAGAGGCTGCCACCAAGCGTCCCGGGAGAGGTATTGAGCTGTCCATGGTGGCTCCCCCGGAACATATGCAGCAGGGCGTCCGGCTGTCCATCACACAAGTTATATGTGTGATGTGTGATGAAGGTTTGCT
Organism: Polypterus senegalus; assembly: GCF_016835505.1. Lineage (NCBI taxonomy): Eukaryota > Metazoa > Chordata > Cladistia > Polypteriformes > Polypteridae > Polypterus > Polypterus senegalus. The sequence continues at coordinate 188,663,896 of NC_053161.1, read as the reverse complement.
CAAAGCACCATGCCATTCTTTGTAAGGGCAGGCATAAGCATCAGGCACACACGCACCGCCATTTCAATGATTTTACAAACTGTAAGTTAAGACCAATAAGCCTACGGTGTGCTTTGTTTAGATTTTCTTATATATATATATAACAAAGGCGCTATATAGGCGCCTGACCCAACACAGAAAGACACGGAGGCACGTATAAAAAGCACAAAGATTTTTATTTTTCTTCAGCTGTGGGACACGTCTTCCCCGTGCCACACAGCCCAAACACAGTCCCAAAGCACAACAAACAATCCTTTCTCCTTGACCACCACTCCTCCTCAAGCTTAGTCCTCCTCCTCCCGACTCTGGCTCCCCGAGTGGTGGTGGCTGGGCCCTTTTATAGCCCACCTGGAAGCATTCCAGGTGACTGACCACCTGGTCCTAATTGCACTTCTGGGTGGGGCTGAAGACTCATCCAGCCGGGCTGTTGGAAGCAGACAGCCCCCCTAGCGGCCACCCCGGACCCCAACCAAGCTGGGGAGGACTCCATCTCCCATGGAGCCCTGCGGGTGGTTGGGGAATCACCGTAGGCCAGGAGGCTGCCACCAAGCACCCCGGGAGAGATATTGAACTGCCCATGGTGGCTCCCTTGGAACATAAGCATATTGATATATATATATATATATATATATATATATATATATATATATATCCATCCATTTTCTAATCCGCTGAATCCGAACACCAAGGGCATCAGGGGTCTGCTGGAACCAATCCCAGCTAACACAGGGCACAAGGCAGGAACCAATCCTGGGCAGGGTGCCAACCCACCGCAGGACACACACAAACACACCAAGCACACACTAGGGCCAATTTAGAATCACCAATCCTCCTAACCTGTATGTCTTTGGATTGTGTGAGGAAACCAGAGCGCCGGAGGAAACCACACAGACACGGGAGAACAGGCAAACTCCACGCAGGGAGGACCCGGAAGCTTAACCTGGGTCTCCTAACTCGTAGGCAGCAGCGCTACATATATATATATATATATATATATATATATATATATATATATATATATATATATATATATATATATATATAATTAATTATATCTTAATGTAATAAGAGGAGACCAGAGACGTAGAAAGGTTTGGGGCAGCCACCCGTTTAATGCGGTTTCCCGGCTGCAAAAGTCTTTGAGGCATATTTAAACAGTTGTTACACAACAGAGTCCAAAACAGAACTGCCTGCCTAAGCAAGGCAGTGAGCTTTATAGCACAGAGGGCGGAAATGATGTCGTCCTCTGGGCCGGAACTGGAAGTGACATCATCCTTGGGGCCGGAACCAGAAGTGACCTCATCTTTGGGGCCGGAAGTGATGTGTCCTTCCTGGAAATGGCGGCTCCTGGTGGGATTTCCCGGGTAAGACCTGCAGAGAACTCAGAAAGAGCGTCAGCATGCCCCCGGGCAGATGTATAAACAGTATTGTCTAAGCCCTTCAGCTGCTTCCCATGCACACGTGTGTTTCATATATATATATATATATATATATATATATATATATATATATATATATATATATATATATATATATATATATATATATATATATATATATATATATATATATATATATATACATATATATATATAAACATCTCTGCATGTAAGTGTGTGGGTCTGTCTGGGCTGGAAGTGGGCAGTGGAGTTGGGGTAAGGGTTCCATCCATTTTCTATTACTTATCTGGGTCTAGGTCAAGGGAACAATGGTCTGGGCAAAAATGCAGATACATCTATTTTCTGTTCCATTCAAATCTTCCAGGAGGGCACTGTGAGGTTCCCATGCCAGCCGAGAGATATAATCTGTCCAGCATGTCCTGGGTTTGCCCTGAGGTCTCCTCCTGGTTGGGCATGCCTGAAACAGATTCTCAAAGAGTTGTCCAGGAGGTGTCCTAATCAGATGCCCGAACCATCACAATCTGCTCTTTTGAATGTGGAGGAGCAGCAGTTCTACTATAAGATACTCCTAAATGTCTTCATCCTCTCTCTGTAGGTGAGCCAGGACACTCTGCAACAGAATATCATTTCTGCCATTTGTTTCCACAGTCTAGTTCTTTCATTCACTATGTAAAGCTTGTGACCAAAGGTAAAGACAGGAATGTTGATCCACCAGTTTCCTGATTGCTCTGCTTTTCGCATTAGCTCTCTCTTCAATATGACTCACCGGTAGATACAACATCTACATAACTGTAGACACCACTCTGATCCACTTGTCAATCTCCTGTTTCCTTCTTCCCTCACTTGTGAACAAGACCCTGAGATACTTAAACTCCTCCACTTGAGGCAGCACCTCATCCCCAAACTGGAGACGGCACTCCACCCTGTTCCAGCTGAGAATCATGACCTCACACTTGGAGGCGCTGATCCTCATCCTGACCACTTCACACTTGACTGCAATCAACAGAACGTCTGAGGTCACAGCACGATGAAGCCAGACAGATTCTGAGTTCATCAAGCTGGACACCATTCCCTCCTTGGCTCAACCTAGAAATTCCTTTTTTTTCTCTTTTTATTAATTTTATTGATTTTATTGAAATCACACAAAAAATTTCATACAAATAGATCAATTTTACAAGAATTGGACTTAAAACAAATCAACCTCCATCCCTGAGAAAGAGAGCATGGGCAGCAGAATAAAATGTAAACCTAGTAAAAATAAGTAAACAGATAGATTAATAAGTGAATAAAGATAAATGGAGAAGTATGGTCTTGTCCGATGCGAGAGATGGACATCTGAAGTGGAGCTCCGCTAGCAGTGGTGCTATTTTTCATATTATTTGCTTATTATTCTGAGATATCCTGTATTTATTCAACCCGAGAGGGACCGCTACAGTATATGTAAACACATATAAACATGGCCAACAAGAAGGGGTCCGAAAGAATCGAAGACTAAAGCTACATCCAAGCTGCGATCAGCAAGCCCTAGTTCGAGATACGGCCTCTCAGAGACAGACCTGGATCAGATGGGCGAAAGTACAGACTCCTCGGGACCACGGTCCGCTACATCGTCGCCTGCTGAGAGCGAAAGGGGAGCCGAAGGTGCGATCGTGAGTGCAGATGTGGATAGCTCGCCGATTGGAGAGGATTACCTGAAACTGGAAAGGCGGGAGGTCCGCGGCTTCAGTTACGCAATCACGCGGGACTGGAGCAGCGGGGACACCGCTTCAGCAGAGTCTGCTGCTTCATCTACGTACAAGAAGGCACATTTGAGCTATCTGAACTGAAAGTGTTGCTCGCTGAGCTCAGGCAAGATATAAAGAAAAGCGAGAAGGCTAATGAGAAAGCAACGGCAAAGGCACATGAGAGACTGAAACAGGAATGGAAACAGGAGATGAAACAGGCCAATGAATGTCTGCGACAGGAAATCCAACAGGCAAATGAAAGGCTGCGTCAAGAGGTACAGCTTGAACTTCGACAGGTGCTGGGTAAAATTGAAGAGCGCATTGAGAAAAACTCGGCTAAACTGAGCACGCTTGCTGATCGATTGGAGCATCTTAGTGAGACATTCACGAATCGGATCGAAATAGCCGAACATCTAGCTGCCAGTGCCGAGGAAAGAGCAGTAAATGTCAGTTCGAATGTAAAAACTCAAGAAAAACTTGGAGACAGACTGGCTGCTTTAGAAGATGGGAATAGAAGGTATAATGTCAGAATTGAAGGCTTGCCGGAGAATCGAGAAAGTTTAAACCCGGTGAAATTCGCAACTGAACTTTTTTCTAAAATAATCGGGGGCGACTTTAAAGCAGAATCTGAGATAGCAGCGCTTACAGACGCTGATCAAACACCGCCAGACCTCGACCAAGATCTTTTATAGTCCGTTTTGAACGATTATCATTTAAGTTAGAGGTGATGGAACTCCTCAGGAAAAAAAAGGAAGATATTATATATGAAGATTGCCACATTCGTCTTCCCTGACTTCTCTCCAGCAACAGCTATCAAACGCCTTCTATAATATTAAACAGCTGCTACGGCAAGCCAATGTCAAATACGGACTCCTGTATCCGCAAAACTGAAAGTGGAATGGCAGGGTCATTTCTATGTTTTCGCTAGCAAGGAGGAGGCAGAAAATGAGTTAAGAAAGCTGATCCCGGGACTATTCTGATACATAATTGTGAGTCATGGCGGTAAATGATAAAGCTAGGATTAATAATCTACTGTCTGATCTATTTGTTTTAAAATACGGGTTTTTATCAGCATATATTCTCATATTCTTATATTATTATTACTTACTTATTACTTATCATTACTTAGTATTACTAGGGCGCTAAATGTTTATGTTTTATTGTGCTTAATTACGTTTTCCTCCTCTTTTTCTTTCTAATTATTTCATGTGTACCCTAAATGAGACTGTTTAATATCATACCCTTGGTTTGCTGTTATTGCTATTACTGCATTAAGACTTGTTATGCTTGTTTTGGACACATCTTTAACACCATCACCTGGGTTTATTATCTGGGGATATCATCTTAATGCACTAAAATTGATGAAGATTATATGTATGTATGTATGTATATATATATTGTGGAAGACTGCCGGCTTCCGAGGCCGGGTCCGCACCCCCAGGCCGACAGGAGGAGCTCTCCAGACAGCGGGATCGTGCTCCGAGGTCCAGCAGGGCCTTATGGACTCTGTGGTGTTTATACACAGCCCTGCTGGATACCTTGGGCGCCACCAGGAGTCGCTGTGGGGGGACTTATGGGCTCTCTTGTGCCTTATGACCGGGAGTACGCCACGGTCACGTGACAGGAAGGTATGGCGTGCTCCCGGTTGAAGTCAAAGACTGATTGCCCTGACCCGGAAGGAATAAGGAACTGTGGACTGCTGGGACAGGAACACCTCCGGGTCAGGGGCTATAAAAGGACGCTGCCTCAGTCCAGACACTGAGCTGTGCTGGGTGGGAGAGGAGCAAAGTGTCTGGGCGAGGAGGAGAGGTTATTGTGTTTATTGGAGTGTGTTTATTTGTGAAGAGTGTGGAAGGTGCTTGGTGCACTGTAAGAAAATAAAAAGAGTCTTGGACTATTACCTGGTCTCGGGAGTCGTACCTGAGGGTTCGAGGGTGCACTACTGCCCCCTACTGCCACACTGGCGTAGCCGGCAGGATTCTCTGGCCGTCTGTTGGCAGAGGACCTGCATAACAAACAAATTTCGTGTGGGCAGACAACCCTCGGTCGATTCCCCATTTTTTCACGGAGGTGCACAACACCACCCGCTGCCAAGGAAGCGCAACAGTGCGTGCTATCCCGCCTACAGGGCCATGGGAAAGAAAACAGGAAAAAGAAGGGCAGTCCCAGCCGCCTGCAGGGCATGACGGACGCCGCGATGTCCTGGACCCTCCTGACCGGGAGCGAGGAAGACAAAGCGCTGATCCGGCTAAACAAGCCCGGCCGCTGGCGACCCGCACACGGACAAATCCCGGCGCAGCGCATTCTTAGACGGTCCGGGGTGCCGATTCGCTACGGAGGCGGCTGCAGGTAAACCGCCTGACGCCCCGCCTTTGTTGTTTTCCTATTTTGCAGACGCCCGCGGGAGGATTGCAGCGGCGCTCTTGGATGACGGCCTCATGCCTCGGCAAAATGGCCGCGGCTCCCAGAAGGCAAGTCGCGTGAAAGGCGGCTAGAGACAGCCGCGTTGGGGACAACAGACTGGTCACCCGCGGGGGGTGTCCGGACGGGGGAGGAAACCCGAGTCCGCCGACGAGGCCGGTCGTCCCCTAACGGGTCCGAGCCTCCTCGAAAGGGAGGGGAAGGCGGGCGAAGCGCCGCCGAAAGAAAAAGCCACCGACAAAGAGGGACGGGTTGTGGCTGACGAGTCTGCCGCTGTAAAGGAGAAGGCAGATCGCAGCCGGCTTGTAGTAGCCAGCCGTCCCTCTGAGGACTCCAACTCCCAGGAGCCTTTGCGCGACCCAGCGGAACACGTGCCTGGAGGCGACGTGCTCATTGGTTCCCGGCCGGAAGGTAAGCTCAACGCGGAAGCGAAAATGCAGCCGGCCGTAGTAAATAACTGTTTGGACTTACGGGGTCTCGAGAAATACCTCGAGCCCCTGCACCGTTTCTTGCAGGGTGTCGAAGAGCTGAAGGAACGAGTGGAGGAACTAGGAGCGACGGCAGCAGCACCTGTAAAGGCGCTGAAGGATTTTGTGCAGGCTGCGCCGGAAGCTCCAGAGATGATCGATGCGGGAGTACAGGTGAGTCCCTCCCGTGTCGTAGAGAATAAGGGGACACAGTGCGATCGGGCACCGCTGAGAATGAGTAGCGCGTGTCAAAGCACTGTGTACCCGACAAGAGACTGGGGCACGATGACCGAATGGTCGGGGACTGGAGCAAACAGCCCGGGCATGCGCGTGGCGTGGCTTTCCGGGCAGTACGGCTCACCAGGACCCGACCGGTCTTAAGGCGCGGGTAGCGCCGGTGGTAGGAGTGCCGGGGATGCGCCGCTCGGCCGGTGCAGCTGAATAGTGCTGTGCATCGGTGCGGACGGTGCAAATGACGCCGACTCCCAGTAAACGGAAGGTAGCGGGTGTGCAGACAGCACAGAGGCTCTCCTCTTCCCATGGAGGGCCTCAGGCTGAGCGCAAGCCCCACATTAAGCGGGAGATCCCCAAAAGGAATGGTGGGTCTCCCAACAGGATGGAAAGAAGGCTTGAGGGCCGCCAGGCGGCCATGATGACTTCCCTGGCAGGTGAAGGGGCGGAGACGACGCTGACGGAGTTCCCGAGATGTTTTTGGTCCCGCAGAGGGGAACAGCCAGGAGGACTCCGTCGGTGCTATAATTGCCGGCGACCGGGCCACGAGAGGCGCCATTGTCCCCGGGAGACAGGAAGTACACCGCCCCTCCAAGGTTCGCCGAGGACAGGGACAACGATTCAAGGCCCGATGACGCGCCCTCCTGGAGGAGGACGCCCTTTCGGGCCGGACGCCCGCCCCAGAAGTCGCCACTAAGGGGGAACTGTGGAAGACTGCCGCTTCCGAGGCCGGTCCGCACCCCAGGCCGACAGGAGGAGCTCTCCAGACAGCGGATCGTGCCTCGAGGTCCAGCAGGGCCTTATGGACTCTGTGGTGTTTATTCACAGCCCTGCTGGATACCTTGGCGCCACCAGGAGTCGCTGTGGGGGACTTATGGGCTCTCTTGTGCCTTATGACCGGGAGTACGCCACGGTCACGTGACAGGAAGGTATGGCGGCTCCCGGTTGAAGTCAAAGACTGATTGCCCTGACCCGAAGGAATAAGGAACTGTGGACTGCTGGGACAGGAACACCTCCGGTCAGGGGCTATAAAAGGACGCTGCCTCAGTCCAGACACTGAGCTGTGCTGGGTGGGAGAGGAGCAAAGTGTCTGGGCGAGGAGGAGAGGTTATTGTGTTTATTGGAGTGTGTTTATTTGTGAAGAGTGTGGAAGGTGCTTGGTGCACTGTAAGAAAATAAAAAGAGTCTTGGACTATTACCTGGTCTCGGGAGTCGTACCTGAGGGTTCGAGGGTGCACTACTGCCCCCTACTGCCACAATATATATATGTATATATGTATATATATATATATATATATTAAGTGCAAAATTCTTTTCTTTCTTTTTCCTCTTTTAAAGACTATATTGGTAACAGATATCTCTATCTTTTAACCTTAAAGCGCCACTGCATGGGGGCTTGATGTGCTTTGGACGTGCTCTGTCTCTGGGTATGTCAGAGGACTGGGACTGCATGAAGTGGGTTTTAGCCTCACCTGGGGAGGCAAAAAGGGAGGGTGGGGGTTAAGGGGAAGAGAAAGAGAGCAGGCTTGATCTATATCTAATCTATCATCTCAATCTTTATAATTATAACTATCAACGTAATAATAAGCTGCATGGCAACAACTCTTGGGGGAATAGGAAATTAAGACCTAAACTATTTCACTTCCAGTTAAGACTATAATATGACACCAAAAACTCAGAATCAGTGTCTCCATGATGGGACAGTTAACTTCGTAAGCTGGAATGTTAAAGGCCTGAATCACGAATTAAAGAGAAAGAAAGTACTTTCTCACCTAACAGGTCTAAATGCTAAAATAGTATTTTTACAGGAAACCCACTTACTAAGTAAGGATCAGTTCCGCCTGCAAAAAGACTGGACTGGCCAAATGTTCCATTCTAGTTTTACAAAGAAAACTAGAGGGGTGGGAATTCTCATACATAGAACAGTACCATTTGTAGCATCAGATGTAGTATTGGATCCTGAAGGGAGATATGTGATGGTCATGGGAGACTTATCTAACTGTAAAATGATTTTGATAAATGTTTATGCACCTAATGTTGATGATAAGGAATTTATACAAAATTTATTTGCATCCATTCCCAATCTGAACACTCATAAACTTATAATGGCTGGGGACTTTAATTGTGTTCTAAATCCACTTTTAGATAAGACTTCCTCCACAGGGGAACGCAACTAACACCGCAAAGATAATTACAAAGTTTATAACTGATCACAACTTATCAGATCCCTGGAGGTTTTTAAACCCAAATTCAAGAACATATTCTTTCTACTCACCAGTACATCATTGCTACTCAAGGATTGATTACTTCTTTATAGATAATAACTTCTTGCCTAAGATTAAATCTTGTAAATACGATGCTATTGTTATTTCAGACCATGCTCCGATGATCTTGGAGCTGAAATTACTAAGCCCCATACACTCACCCCGCAGATGGCGCCTCAATCCGCTTCTATTAGCTGACGAGAATTGTACTGAATTTATATCCAAACAAATCGAATTCTTTCTAGAGACAAATACATCCCCTGAGATCTCTGCAGGAATACTCTGGGAAACTCTTAAGGCCTTCTTAAGAGGACAGATTATCTCATATCTTTCCCACAGAAATAAATCCAAGCGAAGAAAGTAGCAGAGATAAAAAGTAAATTACTAAAATAGATGAAGAACATGCCAGACTACCAAGCGAGACTCTACATAAGAGGAGGCAGGCTCTACATTCAGAATTAAACCTCTTGACAACTAAAGAAACCGAACAACTAATTTACAAATCCAGACATCATTATTATGAACATGGAGAGAAAGCTAATAAGCTTTTAGCGCAACAAATTCACAAGCAAGAATGCAACGCAATCTCGTAATTACTAACACTAATGGAGATAAAATCATCGAACACAAAAATATAATGTACACTTTTAGAGACTACTATAAATCCCTATATACTACTGAGTTTAAAGAAGACAATATACAATCTAATGCATTTCTGGATAAATTACAGATACCACAAATTGACGCTATTAGTGTGGAGGAGCTCGATAAACCTCTGTCATTATCAGAATTACTGGATGCTATAAAGTCACCCAAGGTGGAAAAGCAGCAGGCCCTGATGGCTACCCTGCAGAGTTTTACAAGAAATTCTCCGCTCAGCTAGCTCCCTCCTATTAGCAACATTTACAGAAGCCAGAGATAACCAATCTCTTCCACAAACCTTTCGCCAAGCACTAATCACTGTCTTTCCAAAACAAAATAAGGACTTATTACAATGTGCATCATACAGACCAATTTCACTTCTGAATAACGACGTTAAAATACTCTCTAAAATCATAGCTAGAAGGATGGAGAAAGTGCTCCCTCAGTAATATCACAAGACCAAACTGGATTTATTAGGGGCCGACACTTATCTTCAAATCTTCGACGCCTGTTTAATGTAATATACTCACCAACTAAATCAAACACCCCAGAAATATTATTATCATTGGATGCAGAAAAGCATTCGACATGATTGAATGGAAATACCTTTTACTATTTTGGAGAAGTTTGGGTTTGGCCCAACATTTGTGCATGGATTAAATTACTGTATACTAACCCAGAAGCTTCAGTTTGCATCAATAACATTTGCTCAGACTACTTTAAACTAGAACGTGGCACAAGACAAGGATGCCCTTTGTCACCACTGCTGTTTGCAATTGCCATTGAACCACTGGCAATACATTGTCGAAATACTGATCAGATAAAGGGGATTAGCAGAGAAGGACTGGAACAGAAAATCTCATTATATGCAGATGACATGGTACTGTATATATCGGATCCAGAAAATTCTGTGCCTGCAGTCTTAGCAGCACTCACAGAATTTCAAAAGCTCTCTGGTCTCAGAATTAATCTGAATAAAAGTGTACTCTTTCCGTGAATTCAAGCATATAATATTAGATTAGACACCCTTCCTTTTATCATTGCAGAACAGTTTAAATACCTCGGGGTAAACATCACAAGTAAACATAAAGCTCTTTATCAACAAAATTTCGTCGTCTGTATGGAAAAAATTAAACAAGACTTGCATAGATGGTCAACCCTTCATCTCACACTAGCTGGAAGAATTAACACTGTTAAGATGAATATTCTTCCTAAGCTCCTTTTTATTTCAAAACATACCAATATACATTAATAAATCGTTCTTTAAGCAATTAGATTCAACAATAACCTCATTTATTTGGAATTCTAAACATCCACGCATCAAAAGAGCGACCCTACAAAGACAAAAGGCAGAAGGCGGCATGGCTCTACCTAACTTCCAGTTTTATTACTGGGCGCAAATATACAGTCGATAAGAACCTGGACACAAATAGAAGAACATACACAGGCATGGACCGCAATAGAAGTAAAATCCTGCAGTACTTCTTTGTATTCCTTGCTTTGTGCTCCAATAAACACACGCTATCGGCAATACACTAATAACCCAATTGTGCTCCACTCACTTAGAATCTGGAACCAATGTAGAAAGCATTTTAAGACGGAGAAGCTTCTTTCTGTGGCACCCTGCAAAAGAACCACCTCTTTCAACCCTCACAAACATATGCAGTTTTTAATATCTGGAAAAATTTGGAATTAACTTGCTTAGAGATCTTTATATAGACAACGCCTTTGCATCCTATGAACAATTACATTCCAAATTTAACATTCCAGCTACAAATTTCTTTCACTATCTTCAAATCAGGAACTTTGTTAAACAGAACCTTCCAGATTTTCCTCATCTTGCACCCTCATCCACGCTGGAAAAATTATTGCTCAATTTCAAGGAGTTAGACTCCATCTCTACAATATATAAAATCCTTTTACAATCCCTTCCTTTCAAAGATCCAAGAGGACACTGGGAAAATGACCTCTCAATTAATATATCAGAAAAGGAGTGGAAAGTAGCAATGCAGAGAATTCACTCAAGCTCCATATGCAAAGCATACAATTATACAACTCAAAATTATATATCGAGCACATCTGTCTCACTAAAACTCTCCAAAATGTTTCCAGGGCATGATCCAACCTGCTGAACGTTGCAACCAAGCCCCAGCCTCACTAGGTCACATGTTCTGGGCCTGCTCCAAATTAACATTATTCTGGACAAAAATTTTAATTACCTCTCAGACAGTCTTGGACTCACAATCCCTCCTAACCCATTAACAGCTGTGTTTGGGGTTCTTCCAGAGGGTCTTAAAGTGGAGAAAGACAAACAAATTGTGATTGCATTCACTACACTGTTGGCACGCAGACTTATTCTGATAAACTGGAAGAACCCAAACTCTCCTCTTTAAGTCAGTGGGAAACTGATGTGTTATATTATTTAAAATTGGAAAAATCAAATACTCAGTTAGAGGATCTGTGCAGACTTTTTCAAAACATGGCAGGATCTAATCAGTAATATTTTGAAATGATTTTATAAAGCACAGAGAATTTGTTGATTTAGGTATTTTTAAAAGCCTTAAATTTTACACGTTTGGCTTGCTCTCTCTCTCAAGGGTGGGGATCGATCTGTTCTTAGCATAATTTTTTTTGTAAAACTTGATTGCTATGTATTGATTGTAATAAAATTAATAAATAAAAAAAAAAAAATAATAAATGGAGAAGTAAAAGAAATGGGGAAAGAATCTGCTTCCTCAGTGCTTTAAAAGCTTATTCTAAGATGTTATTGATTAGATTCTGCTCTGGGTTCCCTTCATCCCAAATAAATCTTTTGCCCTTTTGTACCTAGAAATTCTGTCCATAAAAATTATAAACTAAATTCGGTGACAAATAGCAGCCCAGGCAGAGTCCCACACACACCAGGACTGAGTCTGATTTACTGCCGGCAATGCAGACCAAGGTTTCACTCCAATTGCACAAGGACAGAATAACCCACAACAGTGTGTCTGGTACCCCATACTCCCAAGGCATTCCCAAAGGGATATAGTGGGGTGTTGTGATGATCATTCTTCAGAAATGAAAAGGAACGTTTGTTTAAACTGAAACCTTTGCGACTTCAAAGTGGACATATTTGGTAAGTTTTAGGGTTTTTTTTTTTTACTTTAGGACACCAGTACTCTTCACCTTCATTATAAAAGGTAAAAACAGGCTACGTATTTATTAAGGTTTATTAAATATGCTTCATTTTAGAGTGTAATTTCGTGTGACAAACTAAGATACACAATGACTGTGAAGAAATAAATATTGAAATTATCCTTTAAAGGTGAATAACATCCTAGTTTGTCCTACAGCCATCTTCACCATGACTGTCAATGACTTTCTCAACCCAACCCCCTTGGACCTTTGGCAACTGCCTACTGTAGTGTATGGGGGGATTCAGGACAGCTGAACCGGTGAGTCTTTTCAATTATTCCTACTCGGAACACTTCCTCCAAACCAAATAGTTCACCTTCTGTTAACCTTTTATTACTTATTTTGACGTACATGCAAAAGCCACTAGACATTTTTGTGATAATGACAATTGGATTCACTTCCAGTCTGGCCAGGAGCTTACCCATCTGCTCAGGGGGGTCTCCTGCTTGAGTGTTCGGATAGTAACAGAGCTGAAGAGACTGCTGTATGTCTGTCAGTTATTACTCTTCTCTTCTCTTCTCTCTGGTCGTTCAGTTAAAGGTGACCCACTGGGTCTTCAGTCCTGTTGAAGGTGTCAGGTATCAGAGATAACATCTAGCTTTACAAGGTGCTCTGAACTGCCGGACATTGATAATTCTGTTGACAATGGTAGACGGTATTGAGCACTCGCCTTGTACTTGTAACTGACCATAATCCACTAGCTCTCTGGACTGGAGTCTCCTCCATCACCACTCTAGTTGTGCACTATGTCTTTCTGAAGGTTCATCCAGGTGAGTCCCTCCAGTTCAATGGCTTCAACATGGGTGTGCAGCCTCCTCTTGAACAACAATATTTTTTTCTATAACTCATTTCCATACTATACATGTAGCTTTCTGACAACTGTTTCAGGTATATAGGATTAAATCAGTGATCCACAAACCTTTCACACACACACACACACACACACACACACACACACACTATATCCAAAATAGTCTTTGTCTTAAGCTTCGGCTCACTACACAAGTAGCTGGGAGGGAAGTCAAACCTAAAGACTGCAGTTGCTGGATCACCTTGAACAGGATATGACAAAATACTCAAATGCATTTTAGCATAGATTCCCATTTCTAAAGTATTGTGAGTGACATGTGCCACAATCTGACAGCCAATGACATGATGCCTGGTGTCTAAGTATGACAAGTTCTACAGTAATCTCAGTCCTTTCATTATCTTTTCTCCTTTCTCTGCTGGTATAATAAGCTCAAGACAAGCATCTCTTTCCTTCTTTACTTGCTGTCTCATTGTATGTCTTTTACTTATGGAGGAGAGCTCATTGATTGTCAGCTGTCACAAATACACAGAAGAGTCCGGGCCTACAACAGCGTGAATCTCAGAGCAGTCTGACTGAGTCACTGGCGATGTCAAACTGCACGACTGACATCATGAGAGGGTCTTGTAACTCTCCCTGACTTGCTATGGTTATGCAAATGAAAGCTTTCAGAACTTAAATTACAAATCGTTAGTTCAGCTGTGTTACATTTTTGAGAGTGAGGTTAGCTTACTTTTTATGTCATAGCTTTACCATCTAATGTCAGACATTACACTCGACTGAAGTCGGGCCCACCACACTCACTGTCAGCCCACCACACTCATAGCAGGTGTGTTTTTGTGTTTATTTTTTGTTTTATTTCACATCTAGCCTTGGCTGTAACTGTAGCCTACGCTTAACAGTTTCATGATAAACACTCCAATTCACTTAATATATTTTTTTTATATGATTCTCTGAATAAATGTCTTCAAAATGACCTGTGATAACCTTAAGTTCAGTAAACAACATTTTAACGTTGTTACAGTGCAGCATTTCTTGTAGTGAGTTCAGTTGCTTCATTTGTAAACTAAAAAAAGTCGCCCCTTTTTTATAGAAAAGAGAGATGGACAGGTAGCACAACAAGAAACAGAGCAGGTGAAAAGAAAACTGAATGAAAGTGCTTTAAAATGTCTGAGTAATCCTGTCTGATGTGCAGTTCTCCTCTTATGTGGATTACTTGTAGAAAGAGGCAGCACAAAGCCCCTCCAACTGTGGACCCTCTTTGGCGGCGTCACGCTGCACTCGCACTGAGGCCCTGCTATTGTGGAGGGCTGTGTATTTAAAGGTCACTCTTGTTTGAATGTTGTGCTGCTTCATTTGTATCTTTTAAGGAGCACTGCAGAAACACCAGGAACAGAAAAGTAAAAGAGCGATAATAAAGGAGAACACTAATATGACATTAACTCGGTGGTTCTCAACCTGAAGTAACAAAAAATGGGGCACGAAGATGTTAAAAAAAGAAAACAAGAATCAAAAACATGAAAAATCCATCTATTGAAACCAAAACAAATTAACTTAAACTACATTCTGATACTAGAAAAATAAATCTAGTTAGATAAATGTCGATAAAAGTTAAGTAGGTATAAAAAAAGTTTTAGTAGTGTATCGGCAGCAAAAAATATAAGAATAAATTTTATTAGGGCTTCAAAAAAATGTTAGGGGGGTGTGATTAAAACTTTTATGAAAACTTAAGTGTTGAGAAATACTGCATGAACTTACTGTTAACAGCACATATGGAACATTTAAGCAACATTCAACTATGGAGTTGTAAAAGCACTGCTCAGTGGCAATCAGATGTGAACTTACAAAGATTAAAGCACAAACAGCAAGATTCCAGCAGAGTGAGTGATAGAAGCTGACAGTCCACACACTCAACATTCACAAAGGAAATAATATACCAAAAAATAATAATAATAACACATACAAGGAATTTGTTTTTTAAATAAAGTATGTTGCTTTAAAACTGTTCTGGATGATAATTTTGAAATTCAAGGAGAAAGTCACCAAGTTTTTCTCACCAGACAGAGCATCTATGTCCTCATCTGATCTTCTTTTCCTGGAGATCATTGACACAAACTTCTTACACAAGCCGTCTTCACTTATCTTTAGGTTTTGTGGTTTTAAATGACTGTTTGTTTCTTCTAAAGGCTCCTTTCACCAAAGTTCATGTGAGCTCTCAGCAGGCTAGGACTGTGAAAACAAAACAGAGAGGACATTAAAATAAAAAAATAACGACAAGAGCTGAGTAGGGAGACGGCGGACTTAGTTGTGTCACTCATTTGAACACTTAAAGGACATGATCTCCATATGAAGATCTACAAAGATCTGAGTTTTTAGAAACTTAACAAGAGACTCAGGAGCTGAACTCCACCCTGAGTAAGTAAATAAGAAAACATTTTTGTGACATGTCAACTCAATGACTGTGTCTTCACCTGATCAGTCTGGAGCCCATTAAACTTCTCCAGTGGATGTGGGAGCTGGCAGGGGTGAAGTTACAGGAAGTTGTCCTCATATTGTCTGACAGTCTTAACACCTTTGGTGGAAACAGATCTGCTGCAACTACACAGAGAAGCTTCACTTTCACTGTCAATCACAATAAATGGTGAAGTAACAACCTCTGTTAGAATCCTCATAATAAAATCAAATACATTACTTTTCATTAATTGATATTTCATTATCTTATTAATAACTTCTCTTCAAAAACAGTGATATGGTTTCATTTTTGACTTTGTAAAAACATGTCCCTTCCTTGAGACATTCATAGATGTTCGACACAATGTGCTGTGAGGACTCAGCTGTTGGTAAGTTATTTATCCTTTGGCAATAATGAACCAGAATATTTTCCCATCGACACCAGTGAGATTTCTCAGAAGTGGTCAATCCTAATAAATTCAGTTCTATGGGAACAAACCAGCCATCTGGAAGAAAAGTAGGAACCTCAGCTTTGGACACTGGCAGATTTCCTAGAACAGCTTAGATATCCACCTTAGAACCTACAGACAGTTTTTGTAGGTCTTATATGTGGTGCCCAATAGTCCTGGTGTAGATCTAGCCTGAGCTTTTTCCGTTTCTGTCCCTACTAATCCTGACTTTCTCTGCTGTTCTTTTTTCCATTTTTTTGTGATGGTAATCTGCGCCACCACCACCTGATCAGGACAACGTGCAATCCTTACATTGATGGGTTGAAGACCAGAGGTCCACATGACCATCATCATCAAGTTCCTCCATGTGAAGCCTGAAAACCATGAGGACTGATTGAGATCATGACCATGTTAGGCAGATTGCCTAGTGGGGGCTGGGTGCTCTTATGGCCTCAGAACCCCTGCATATTTATTTTTTTCTTTTTCTCCAGCTTTATGGAATTTTTTTGTGTTTGTTTCTTCTGTCGTCCCAGCCATTGGGCCTTAGTTCATTTTTTGTTATTAAGTATAGCCCAATCTTATTTTATATTCAATCTTATTTTATATTTTTAGTTTTTATAAACTTTTATTTTCTTCATCTTGTAAAGTAATTTGAGCTACAACCATTTGTATGAAAATGTGCCCTAGAAATAAATGTTTCTATTGTTACTTCCTCGTTGGTGAAGTCTGCCATGCTGTAAGGAGTGAGTGGCCTAAAAATTAATATTTGAAGAGGGCATTCCCCGCTGCAGTCACCATGTGCTGCTGCTACCTTGTCTTCAACTTCTTCTTACAGCACACCAGTTTCCCACTTCCTGGCTTTTCCAGGATTTTTATTCTCTGAAAAGGTGTTCTTGATAAAGGCTTTCTTCTGTCACCACTTCTTTCTCTGTTTTTTTCTGGATCATTTCTATCCTACCTTAGAACTTAGCTGGTTCAGAGCTTCCTTTTCTGCATAATCTGTGTTCTACCACCTTTTTCTTGAGCATCCTTAGCTCTTTCTGAATTTATGCCTCCCACTGGGACTTGCCAATAGCCTGATTATCTTGCCTTCCTTCAAGTCAAAGGCATCACCACATGCCTAACACACAACCCGCACCATTGCATTAATTTTCTTGGTATCATCTCCTTTCAGGGTGCTATCCAGTATACTATTGAAGTCTTCATGCAATTTTATCCATCAACGATCTGCTGCTGGTGATAAATTTGACCATGGCTTAATCTCAAAATCCTCTATGACTTCAGATTCAGTATCTCTTCTTCATCTTTGAGTAGATTCAGCAAAGAGGTCGAGGCTCTGTGATCCTCCATTGACGTACAAGCCATACTAAGAGTTGGCTTTCTGATGGATAGCAAGTGCTTTGCTTGGTTAAATTTGCTCATTGTACTTGGACTTACTATACCTTGGTGAATCTTCCCACCATGTTAATACTTGAAAATCGTGTGACTCTGAAAGAAAGGAGCAATCAGACGAGCACAACATAACCAACTTGTACACTGAATTCATCTCGTAATCAGAAATATAGACGCGTACCTGTAGCAACAGCATTAAGAGAAGATGGTCAACCATTGGTAATCTGAGTCAGAGAATTCACTGTAAAATGCACAGGCAGAAGCAAACTCACCCAGTGACAGGGCAGTTAGAGCAAGAGACTAAATCACTACAAAGTCAGGATCATTGTGAGAAATGGTCTCAGCAATAGCAGTGAAGGACGAGCAAGAGAGGCAGTCAGCAATGTGATTCTGTGAACTTGGATGATAAAAAACAGTGTAGTTAAAACAGTACAGTCACACTGCCCAGCGTGCCATCCACATGCCATGGCAAACAGACACTTTGGAGGACAACAGGGTGGTCAAAGCCTAATGATTGGTAGGGATAGGAAATTTCAACCCCACCACCAAGCCCTCCATTTCTCAACAGCCCACATACATCCAAGGTCCTCTTTATCAATTGTGGAATACTTTAAAGTGCTTTCAATATTTGTGTTGTGGTATTTTTATAACTTAATGATTATATAACTAGCACAGGGTAGCGCTGCTGCCTCGCAGTTAGGAGACCGCCTCGCAGTTAGGAGACCTGGGTTTGCTTCCCGGGTTCTCCCTGCGTGGAGTTTGCATGTTCTCCCTGTGTCTGCGTGGGTTTCCTCCCGGTGCTCCGGTTTCCTCCCACAGTCCAAAGACATGCATGTTTGGTACATTGGTGATTCTAAATTGGCCCTATTGTGTGCTTGGTGTGTTTGTGTGTGTCCTGCCCAGGATTGGTTCCTGCCTTGTGCCCTGTGTTGGCTGGGATTGGCTCCAGCAGACCCCCATGACCCTGTGTTCGAATTCAGCAGGTTGGAAAATGGATGGATGGATAACTAGCACACCAACACACCATTATAACACATTTTTTTATTACTATGCAATTTTTCTTTTGTCTTTCATTTACCAAAAAGAACAATGGGGAATAATCCCATAATTCCAATGTGATAAATATTAATTCTTGAATATATGAATATGGACAGCATAGATTTTGTAAGGAACATATCAGTTTAATTTAAACAATTGTAGATCTCAGAAAGCAGAAGCATTAGATATGCTAAATAGTCAAAAAAAGTACCATGATGACAGCTAACTTAACACTGCATAATATTAATTCTTGCTGTTTTCTATGGATATCTTAATTTGTAGTGTTTTACTATTTTGTAATGAACTTCTTAGATTCATTAAAATGATAGGGTAACTAACTAACCAACTTATAACTCTTGTGGGCCCACCACCTACTGGAGGAACAGGGTCTGGGTGGAATGTGACGTGGGCAGCAGTCAAAGTCAGAAGCCTTATTGGATCAGAACCCAAACACACAAACTGACTCTTGGAATGTGGAATATCACCTCTCTTGTGGGGTAGGAGCTGAAGATGGAGGGTGAGGAGGAGAGCTACCAAATAGATATACAGTAATTGGGCTCATGTCCTCCCACTCACTTGGCTCTGGAACCAAACCCCTTGATAAAGGCTGGACTCTCCTTTACTCTGGAGTTGCCTGAGGTGAAAGGCCTCAGTTGAGAGTGAGCTTCTTATTGTGTCTTTGCCTGGTCAATGCCATGTTGGAGTTTGTCCCGGAGAATGAGAGAGCGGCCTGTCTGCAGCTGATGTTCACGGATGGGAGGACTCTAACTGCCCATAACCCAAATGTTAGTTCATAGTAGCAGGTCTTCTTGGAGTTCCTGGAGGGGATCCTGGAAATTGTCCCAGCATTGTGGTCATCTGTTCTAGGCATGGTTTGCTCCTAACGAACGCCATGTTCAAACATAAGGTGGCTCATTTGTGTACCTGCCAGAACACCTTAGGCCAAAGATCTATGATTGATTTCATAATCTTATTATTAAATTTGCAGCCTCATATTCTGGACACCACTCTGGTGGTGAATTTGGTCAAGTAGTGAGAGAGGCACCTGGACAGACCTGGAAAGCCCAAAGGAGTAATGAGGGTGGACTATGTACATCTCAGGGAGCCCCCTGTCCAGAAAACTTTCAATTCCAACCTCCAAAATAGCATTTCCTGCATCCCATGATAGGCTGGAGACATACAGACCGAATGGCCCTTGTTCATAGCCTCCATTGTGGAAGCAGCTGCAAAGAGCTGTGACCTGAAGGCCATAGGTGCATCTCGAAGTAGCAACCCAAAGACCAAATGGTGGACACCACAGGTGAAAGGTGCCATTAGGCTGAAAAAGGATGCCTTCTGTTTATGGTTATCATAGGAGGCTCCTGAAGCATCAGAAAGGTACCAATAGGCCAACAGGACAGTGGCCTTAGTGACCAGGGAAGGAAAAACCCGGGTGTGGGAGGAGCTCAGAGAAACCATGGAAAGTGACTATCGATTGGACTCAAAGAGGTTCTAGCAAACCATCAGGCAACTCAAAAAAAGTAAGGCAGTGATTCATCCAGGCCATTCTCAGTAAGGGTGGAGAAGTGCTTACCTGGACTGAGGATGTTGTCTGGGAGTGGAAGGAACACTTTGAGGAGCTCCTGAACCCAATGGACACACTCTCTGTAGGGGAGAGAGAGCCAAAGTCTGAAGGGAATAAGCCAAGGTAGTTAAGCAGCTTTGCAGTGGCAAGACTTCAGAGGTGGATGAGATCTGCCCAGAAATACTGAAGGTTCTGGATATTGTTGTACTGTCATGGCTGACAAGCCTTTTCAATGTTGTGTGGTCATCAGGAGCTGTGCCTCCAGCGCAGACCAGGTTGGTGGTCTCCATTTTTTAAAAGGGGAACTGGAAAGTATGCTCCAACTATTGGGGTACAACATTCCTCAGCCTTCCTGTAAAAGCTTTTTCTAGGGTACTAGAAAGGAGAAACCACCCAATTGTGGAACCTCAGGGGGTTTGGGAGGAAATGGTTGAGTGTAACTGCAGTATTTGACTAATCTGTTTTTTATACATCCCTTCTACAATCTGCCTTCTTGTCATTTTTAATATTTAGCTTGTTATCTTAATTAGTAAAATGTATATCCATTCTCCTTCACATTGTACTTTGACAAAGTTTCTCTGTTATGTGCAGTGGATATCAAACTTTTGCTTGCTATGTTATGGAAGCCTGCTGAAGAAATAACATTAAATAACTGGTTGTTCGATTTGTTTTGTATTGTTTTGTTTTTTCCATTATTTGTCTTAAAGTTCAAACAAGAGGCATCTGCAGCTATAAATCTTCAAATATGGAGGTGCCCATAACGTCAGCGCCAGGATTACAGCAAAGCCCTGCCAGTTCAACAGCTTATTTATTTATGTATTTTGGTATTTTTTACCTTGTATTAATCCCTGAGGGTAAATTGTCTTTTCAAATGACCTTTGGAGGAGAGAGTGCAGGGTCAGCCATTGTACAGTACCCCTGGAGCAATTTTCAGGTTAATAGCTTTGCTCAAAGACCCAGCGGAGTAGGATCCCTTCTAGCAGTAATGGGATTTGAACCAGCAACACTCCAGATGCTAGCGCATATCTTTAGTCTCTGAGCCACCAAGGAGTTTTATTACTACTGTTTAGTTTTATTATTTAAATTATATTTTACTTTAAGAACAATTAACTGTCCTATATAACTAAGAAAGCTTCAGGTTTGATGTTAGTACAAAAGAACGTTGAACAGTCAGAGAGCTTGTCTGGTCCTTAGTCAGGCACTGCTTGTGGCCTTTACATCAACACCATCTTACAGTATTTAATGGCTGCTAATGAAATCTGTTGTCTGTGTCCGCTCTCAGAATGGGGGCTCCCTGCACATCACTTTAAAACTGGTGAACTGTTGAGATTTCACTATCAAAAGGACACAGCATTACAAATGGAGAGGGGAAGAGCAGACTTGGAGAAACCGTGTCTGTCAGAACTCACTTGTTTCACAGTTCACTTCACTGGCACAATGACCACTAAGCTTCTACGCTCTGACGAGTTCAATCCCAGCTTCACTAGAGTCATTTCCAGATGATTTCAACTTATTGAGCAGTTTGACCCTCATGTAGAGCAATCAGCTTAAAGCGTTATAGAGGCCAACACAGAAGAAAGCTGTGAAGCATTAACATTAAACTAAAAGGATCATTTTATAAGTGACATGAAGTAAAACAGAAACAAAACCGATATTGACTTTAGAACTATACAGCATGTTTAATGGAAGTCTACAGGTATTTGTGAAAAGACCAAACAAGACCAATAACAACTAGAAACTTCAAGTACAATGAGTGATGAACTGGTTCAGGGCCTGTAACAACCACACAGGTGAAACCACAAGATCTGTACATTGTCAATGTATGATTTTGGGGTACACCGATTACATTGATCAGCGCTTCCTGACTCATTTTACCCTCGCACCCCCTTGGTTTGAGAACAAGTATGAAAAAATATGAGGTTAACACAGAAAAACAGATCACCAATTGAAGCTTTATGAATAATCGATTTGCCATCAATAATTGTTTTGGTAAAGCCATACTCAGTGTAATCCTCCTTCCATTTTATAATTTTTACGCCACTAGCCATGATTAAATGAACGGTAAATAAAGTAATAGTGAAGCGAAGGTGACTTATTCAGGCAGGCAGACGACAGCTCAATAGCTCGAATTTGGATATAAGTAGGTTCTATTTAGTCGCCAGAAATATCTTTGGTAGGAATGGAAGTTGAATTTAGTCTTTAAATTTCTATGGTGAAGAAAAATGTATGCAATGATGACTAAATTTAACTATATAAAGTCAAAACTTGTATATATAAAGTCATTCCCGAATATATTAAGTCAAAACTTGATTATATGAAGACGGCGTTGGAATATTTCGGAATATATAAAGTAAGCGCTGGAATATATGAAGTCAAAACTTAAATATATAAAGTCAGCGTCTGAATATATAAAGTCAGTGCTGGAATATCCATCCATTTCCCAACCCGTTGAATCCGACCACAGGGTCACGGGGGTCTGCTGGAGCCAATCCCAGCCAACACTGGGCGCAAGGCAGGAACCAATCCTGGGCAGGGCACATGCATCATTTTCAAAACATTAACCGAACAGTGTTTTTTTAATTTATTTTTCTGTATACGTTTTTGTTAACTTACTTCAGTTCAGAGTCATTTCAATCAATAGATTTTGACTTTCATTTTATATATTCAGGAATGAGTTTATATACTTCATGTTGACTTTATATAATCGGGAATGACTTTATAAATTCCGATGCTGACTTTATATATTCAAGTTTTGACTTTATATATTCAGAAAAAAGTTTTGACTTTATATATACCGACGCTGACTTTATATATTCAAGTTTTGACTTTATATATTCTGACGCCGACTTTATATATTTGCCTGTTTGGCACCCCATAGTATATGTATGTGTGTATATATATATATAGTACAGGCCAAAAGTTTGGACACGCCTCCTCATTCAATGTGTTTTCTTTATTTTCATGACCATTCACAGCACCCCATCACTCTCCTTCTTGGTCAAATAGCCCTTACACAGCCTGGAGATGTGTTTGGGGTCATTGTCCTGTTGAAAATAAATGATCGTCAACTAACCTGACTTCTGCACAACACAACTGCTGGTCCCAACCCCATTGATAAAGCAAGAAATTCCACTAAATAACCCTGATAAGGCACATCTGTGAAGTGAAAACCATTTCAGGTGACTTCCTGTTGAAGCTCATCGAGAGAATGCCAAGAGAGAGTAAAAAAGTAATCAGAGCAAAGGGTGGCTGTTTTGAAGAAACTAGAATATAAAACATGTTTTCAGTTATTTCACCTTTTTTTGTTAAGTACATAACTCCACATGTGTTCATTCATAGTTGTGATGCCTTCAGTGAGAATCTACCATGAAAATAAAGAAAACACATTGAATGAGGAGGTGTGTCCAAAGTTTTGGCCTGTACTATATATATACGTATTTTGCTAGTATATATATTTTATATGCCAGCAACACTCATGACAATGACAAAACAATTACATAGTCAATCATGTTACGTTATTATTAAAATATTTCCTTTTACTTCTCCACTTCGAAGTGCGGGTATTTTGCTAGTATATATATTTTATATATATATATACTAACAAAATACCAGCTTCTGAGAAGTAGTGTGTTAAAGAAGTAATGAAAAAGAAAAGGAAACATTTTGAAAATAACATAACATGATTGTCAATGTAATTGTTTTGTCACTGTTGTGAGTGATGAGTGTTGCTGTCACATATATATATATATATATATATATATATATATATATATATATATATATATATATATATATATATATATATATATATATAAACTGCTCAAAAAATTAAAGGAACACTTTGAAAACACATCAGATCTCAATGGGAAAAAGAAATCCTCCTGGATATCTATACTGATATAGACTGGGTAATGTGTTAGAACGAAAGGATGTCACATCGTTTGATGGAAATGAAAATGATCAACCTACAGAGCCCTGAATTCAAAGACGCCCCAAAAATCAGAGTGAAAACATTATGTGGCAGGCTAGTCCATTTTGCCAAAATTTAATTGCAGCAACTCCAAATTGTATGCAGCACTTTGTATGGCCCCTGTGTTCTTGTATACATGCCTGACAACATTGGTGCATGCTTCTAATGAGATGACAGATGGTGTTGTGGGGGATCTCCTCCCAGATCTGGACCAGGGCATCACTGAGCTCCTGGACAGTCTGAGGTGCAACCTGGTGGCATTGGATGGATCAAAACATAATGTCCCAGAGGTGTTCTATTGGATTAAGGTCAGGAAAGTGTGGTGGCCAGTCAATGGTATCAATTCCTTCATCCTCCAGGAACTGCCTGCATACTCTCACCACATGAGGCCAGGAATTGTTGTGCACCAGGAGCCACTGTACCAGCATAGGGTCTGACAATGGGTCCAAGGATTTCATCCTGATACCTAATGGCAGCCAAGGTGCCTTTGTCAAGTCTGTAGCGGTCTGTGTGACCCTCCATGGATATGCCTCCCAGACAATCATTAACCCACCACCAAACTGCTCATGCTGAATGATGTTACAGGCAGCATAATGTTCTCCATGGCTTCTCCAAACCCTTTCACTTCTGTCACGTGCTCAGGGTGAACCTGCTCTCATCTGTAAAAGCACAGGGCACCAGTGGTGCATCTGCCAATTCGGGTATTCTATGGCGAATGCCAATCGAGCTGCATGCTGCTGGGCAGTGAGCTCAGGGCCATTAGAGGACATGGGGCCCTTGGTCACCCTCATGAAGTCTTTCTGGTTGTTTGGTCAGAGACATTCACACAAGTGGCCTGCTGGAGGTCATTTTGTAGGGCTCTGGCAGTGCTCATCCTGTTCCTCCTTGCCCAAAGGAGCAGATACTGGTCCTGCTGATGGGTTATGGACCTTCTATGGCCCTCTCCAGCTCTCCTAGAGTAACTGCTTGTCTCCTAGAATCTTCTCCATGCCCTTGAGACTGTGCAGGGAGACACAGCAAACCTTCTAGCAATGACACGTATTGATGTGCCATCCTGGAGAAGTTGGACTACCTGTGCAACCTCTGAAGGGTCCAGGTATCGCCTCATGCTACCAGTAGTGACACTGACTGTAGCCAAATGCAAAACTAGTGAAGAAACAGTCAGAAAAGATGAGGAGGGAAAAATGTCAGTGGCCTCCACCTGTTAAACCATTCCTGTTTTGGGGGTCATCTCATTGTTGCCCCTCTAGTGCATCTGTTGTTAATTTCATTAACACCACAGCAGCTGAAACTGATTAACAACCCCTCTGCTACTTAACTGACCAGATTAATATCCCATAAGTTTCATTGACTTTATGCTATACTCTGATTAAAAGTGTTCCTTTAATTCTTTTGAGCAGTATATATATATATATATATATATATATATATATATATATATATATACACACACACACACACATAAACTTAGATTTTAAATATCCCAAAAGATTTTGCTCTCCATAAAAATATATCCTGTCAAAATTATACAAATTCAAATATGAACATGCTGCATAACAAAACCTGGAAATATAAATAAAATGTGTTCTTTTCAGCAATAACAAATCAAATCATTCAGTTGTCTTTGCTCATATGTCATTTTATAGCTGGACGCCTGGCATCTTTTTTTGGCCACAAGTTCGTTTCTGTTTGGTGTGAGGTTCTGTGTTGTGGAGATTCTCAGGATGGATTGCAGGTGCTCATCAGTGAGGCGACTCCTGTGTGCTGTTTTGTTAGTCTTTATCACTGAGAAGAGCTTCTCACACAGATATGTGCTACCAAACATGCACAAGGTTCGAGCCGCATGTAGACGGAGCTGGAGCATTTCTGCGGGAATGGAGTGAATAAACTGTGCGGGCCCTGCAGTATCGTACTTTGCCTTCCGTGTGCCATTACACTGAAGCTCAATCACCTCCATCTGAATCTGCACAGGTGCAGTTTCCACATCGACGGCAAATGGGTTGCGAAACAACTCAAAATTCTTTTTTGTTCTTCAAAGTCACCAAAGTGCGTGCGAACTCGGTGCGCAGTGCGCTCAGTTTATCAGCAAAGTGCGTATTTGGGAACACCGTGAGTGCCGACTTGGTTTAACATTACTTGGCAACAGGGAAAGTGGGGCAAGTTGCATGATGTTTTGTCTCATAGTGCCGTCTTAGATTAAATTCTGTAATTACAGCCACATTAGCTCCACAAATGAGACACACGGGTTCAGTAAACATATACTCAGCCTCCCATCGGTTTTAAAGGATCTATTTTCTGAATCACCTTTTCTCTTCAGCATCGTGTGACCTAGCTTCACAATAACTTGCAGCATCATAAGCTAGACTTGATTAACGCGGTAACTGTTCGGCAAGGCAGCTGAAGCGCTGCATTATGGGATCTGTAGTTTATTGTGTTACCAGCGCTTCATATACCGGGCCATTAATAACAATAATACAGTATATAAAATGATCTCATGGGCGGATATAATTACACGCCAGGCGGATGTGGCCCGCGGCCCTTGAGTTTGACACATATGGACTAAATAGAACTTGAAAAGATATATTTTTTCGTACATTGAGCTCGCGTGCTATTGCGGTTTTGCCTGCATGCATCAATAAGTCATCCTCCCCTCGCTCTTACTTTTTTACCATTTATCTAATGAATACACTGAGTATGGCTTTATCAAAACAATCATTGATGGCGAATAAATTATTCATTATTTGAGTATGTAGATCGGGGTATATATATACATGAGTGTTGCTGTGATGAAGGATTTGATTATCATTATTTCTTTCAATCAGGTTCATATTTGTAGGATGTGTTGTGTTCAAGATACATTCCGTGTTTGTCAATCGTTGTAAAGATAACAGGTTTCTTTCATCGATTCGTTTCTTACTGCATCAATAAACAGCTCGTCTTCTTCTTTATCTGAGCCGTGACACACTGCATGCACGGGTTTTTTTTTACACTGTCTTCCTTTAGCGGGACATTGACTTTTTCCACCGTGTGCTTTGTTTCCGCAGTAGCTGCATTTATGAATATGCTTGTATGTATCAGACGCTTCATATTTTTTTGCTGCCTTCTCAACTGTGTAATTCGTTTTTTGTTCAGCACTCTTTGGAACGGTTGCTTTTGTCTGTGCACTGCGCCAGTTCCGTGAGCCGCTTGGTGTTCATGCATCGAAGGTTCCCAGCTGTGCTGGTGCCATCTCGTGTGATGTCCATAGCTTTATTTAATGTTACCTTAGTCCTGGCACTTAAAACTTTCTCTCGCAGTTTCGCTGAGTTTGTGCCAAACACCACCCTGACCATCTCATCTTCCTCTGCATAAGCACAGTCCTTCACCCGTGAATATTTAGCGGCAGTGTTTCTATTGGATTGCGCTGACAGACGGCCTTATATAGGCAGGCACTAAATTACAAACGCCAGCGGCAGCCTGTCTATGAACTTAATTTAAACTTTAGGTTTACACCGTGCTTTGTTTCTGAAGTAGCAGAACTCATGAATATGGTTGTATATGTCACTCGCTCGCTTCTTATTGTTTCGCTGCCTTCTCAATTATATAATGCATGTTTTCCTCAGCGCTTTTTTTATCTCTTCCTGGTTTTCTACTCACTGCGTGATTACGTGGGAGGCGTGATGATGTCGCACGAAACTCCATCCCCATGGCTTTCGAGCTCATCTTCATTACAGTAAATGGAGAAAAACAGCTTCTATTTATGACCATTACGTGTAGAATTTCAAAATGAAACCTGCTTAACTTTTGTAAGGAAGCTGTAAGGAATGAGTCTGCCACATTTCAGCCTTCGACCTACATGGGAAGTTGGAGAATTAGTGATGAGTCAGTGAGTGAGTGAGTGAGTCAGTGAGTGAGTCAGTCAGTGAGGGCTTTGCCTTTTATTAGTATATATATATATATATAGATATAGATATAGATATGACAACAACACTCATATCAATGACAAAACAATTACATTAACAATCATGTTACGTTATTATTAAAATGTTTCCTTTTCTTTTTCATTACTTCTTTAACACACTACTTCTCCCATGCTGGCGTGGGTATTCTGCTAGTATATATATATATATATAAGGGACCAGAGGTTTTCTTCAGGGCGATGCCACAGGGGACCCATTTTTGGTTCCCTAAAGACCATTCCACATGAAGGTTCCAGAAATAACGTGTGTTTATTGAGATCCATAATCTGCTCCTTACAGGAAATAACCATAAACAGATGGTAACAGCCTTATGCAACACTAATTAAAAGGACTCTTGCTGTGTTTCATATTACAGGCCAAGTTCTGCAGTCTACCATACAGTAAACACTTCATTTTTTTTTACAAATATAAAGCACAGTGTACAAAGATCCCATCCCACAATGAACTGGCGTTTTGTCAAGCAATGGTTCAACAATGATCCACATAACCCACTGATGAATTATAAAATGCTAAAATAGGGGTACACCACAAACAACATAACCCACGTTTAAATCGAGATGCTATTCTGAGCCAGCACTGGCACCACCAAAGAGGATTAGTGCAAGTCACGCTTGGCAACCAAGAAAATTAACTGGCAACCCTTAGCCTGGCACATACCAGTGTAAAAGTAAAGATGAGCATAATGTAGTGGAGTTCACAAAAATCCTATTAATTTAGAAAGAAAACCTCAGAGAAAGTTTTCATTGTTTTTGTTCTTTTTAAATTCTCTAATTTTGTCTATTTTTAAAAAATTAATCTTACATGTGTACTACAAAATAATTAAACATCATAGCCTAAACCAGGGGTCTTAAACCTTTTTTCCCCTGAGAGCTACTTTTACAAAATGAAAATGGCCGAGAGCTCCTCATGTTTTCTAACATTTATTCTCATAGCTTATTTCAACCCAAACAAACTGAATAAGCTTGTTTTGCCTGAACATTAACAAAATGTTGGTGTCCACAACTCACATTTTGTATTAAAACATCACAAAAAAATATTTAGTTCACCTGCAAGTGCATTTTGTACGTCTGTATGCATTTTCTAGCGTATCTCACACCATTGAATTAAAACATGAGT
Source organism: Polypterus senegalus (assembly GCF_016835505.1). Classification (NCBI taxonomy): domain Eukaryota; kingdom Metazoa; phylum Chordata; class Cladistia; order Polypteriformes; family Polypteridae; genus Polypterus; species Polypterus senegalus. The sequence continues at coordinate 188,634,787 of NC_053161.1, read as the reverse complement.
GCTGTCACAACAAAACAATGCAATTCCAAATCCACAGATCTGACTTATTCATTTGTCATTTTGTCACATGTCACTGTGTCACTTTATTCACAGGTCCAGTTGCATGTGTGATGTGTTGTTTAGTTAGTCAGATGACTGGCACTGAGGTGTATGGTGGACTGGAGCCACTCTACTGGAGTTATTTAACTGTTCGTCTGTCAGTCTTGTTCTGAAATTTGATTTCATGACGTTCATGTCAGACTCACAGAGGGATGGAGACCCAAACAAAGCAGACATTTTCAGAGCTTCTCTGTGAAGATTCTTATAGTTATCTGGCTCTACTAAGCTCCAGAAATGCTGAGAATGCTGTTGAGACTTTAACTGCACATTATTTTAAAGGTTTTCTAATATATAATATAGAAAATCCAATGTCTGTCTGTCAGCATGTCTGTCTGCTTTTCACGAGAGAACTACTTCACTGATTTAGATCAGGTTTTTTTCTATAATTTCCTTGAACATTCCGGTTGATTTTGCGATTTCTCTCATTTTGCTATGTATCATTGTTCGCATGTGGTAACGATTTATTTGCTCGAATCCGAGTGAGATGCATCGGGCAGAGAGGAGGAGCGTTCCTCAGTCACTCACCAGCTTCGGGGCATGGTCCTTAACGCCGCCTAGCTAGCGAACAAGAGAACAATTGAATTCAACTTTGTTTGATTTTTAAAATAAAGTGTTACTTAGGTCTTGATGAGTTTGAGTGCGGATATTCCCTTAAGTGTATGCCACATTGAAAAGAGAGATTGAAATTCAGATTGTGGATCGTGATTTTGTTTTAAAAGGATTGTGATATGATTTTCTAGAAAGATCGCCCACCAGTAATTTGACTAATCAAGTTATCAAATTTATGTAGGAATAATTAACCCTTTGGCGAGCTAATTGGAAAGGGGTAGTGAGCTACCGGTAGCTCATGAGTGACGTGTTGGAGACCCCTGGCCTAAACCATTGATTAAAAAAATTAACAACATTTAAACTGTTATTCATTTCCATCTTTCTCCTGATGTTAATGAGGATTATTCTTAACATATCTAATATTGTTGAATTCTTAATTGTTGATTAAATTAATCTGACATTCATTACCAAGTGGTAAGATGTACATTAAAAACTCTACTGTTTTTTGAAAAATGACAATATATCACATTAAAATTATTACAGCATTTGTCTGTTTTGCTGTTTTTGTTGTAAGATAAAAGAAAAAGACACAGTATTTAAAAAACAATGAAAAAACATATGTGTTGCATATTAAGATCATCTGTTATACAAAAAAAGTAGCAATTCTAAGTCAGAGTAGTTCAGAGATGTGAAATGTCACACTTAAAGACCGTCTAGGACCAACCCTGGTGAGCTCCTGTCGCCACATTTTAAACCTTCAGCACTAAGGGGATTAGAAAGAAAGCCCCTTGTCATTTTGATTCAAGTCATGATAGTATTTGTATTTACATTGTAAAGTAATAAAAGTATCACATATTCAACTGCATACACCTCAATAATTTAACACATTTGAACTCTTTATTATTTTTATAATAGTCCAGTAGTAAAATATTCAAAATACAAAATGTTCTGCAATTGAGGATTTGTCAGTAACATAGAAACACTCGTTATAATAATTGTCAAGTCTGGTCTGGCACTCATTGTGCTGATGTTCACAAAGTTGTTTGTAAAATGCATAAAAAGTCGGGTTGTTTTCAAAACCCTTGTAGGATCATCCACAGTGTGTCTATTCCTTTAATGAGGAGCTCAGACTGTCTGTAACAAAGAGAAAAAGGACAACACAGACCTTTTGGACTTTAATGACGACTACAGATTTGCAAAACAACAACTTTATATGCAATTAGAAGAAGGCAGAATTGCAAACACGACTTACTGCAGTCAATGCCGTGACCGGTACACTAAGCCTTACCATCCATTTGACTTTCATTTGTTTTATTTGGTAAGTGAATCACTATAACGTTAATTTATCCAAAGTCATTCCCATGGCAGTAGATCTGCTTATTTAAACTTCCCAAATGTTGTAAGTGCAATGGCCTGCACTCGTATGCGAACAACAGCACCGCCGAGCTAGATGCTGATGATATAAAATACAAATCATTCACAGCATCAGTGCACAGGTCTGTCCTTTAAAATGCCACTGACATGAATGGCCAGTCGTATCGTCCAGTCTGACCTTCTGATAGTAAACTCCTTCGAGCAGGAGTGGCACTGAGACATCGCACCGCTCACCAAAGCTGCAGCTTTCTTTGATGGCTAAATACACAAAATATGTCTGCATGTAAACACATATCCTTGGAATTCTTGTATATAATTTATAATTGCTGCCAAAAGATTTTCATGTTGCTATTGAATACTTACTTGTTTAAAGTGTTTCAAGTATAACGTCCCTAAAATAATAGGTTTGCATTTTTTATGTGAATAATAGCATTAATACTGTATTTAATTATGCAGAGAACAAATTCAGAACTATAATATACTTAGGCATTGAGCTGGATGCCTTGTATCCTCTTTCACATTTCCATTTTGTGTTATTATCAATCAGCTATTATTTCTTGATCAACAGCTAAAAAGACAGCCATTTTCTCTGTTACTTATTCTTCTGTTTAATGACAATTAAATGAACTCTTCAACTTTTCACAGCTGTCTCATAATACACCACACATATTTTGTATAGATTGCATCATACTTAAAGTTGGCTTAAAGCTGATGCTGAGCTCCTCTGAGCTCTGATTGATGTTATCAATGATCGATTTTTGGGGCTGCTTAAACCTCATGAGTGCTCAGATAATCGTGGATTGCTGAGGCCCGCATGGAGTTAACGAGAAACACGTTGTGTTCATGTATCCAACTCACCATTGATTGGAAAAAATGTTTACTCAGAAGGGCTTATTCAGCTAAATCATGGAATACCATAGAAGAGTTTTAAAAAATCACACATCACAATACACAGCACATACTTTACAAAACCCCACACACATGAATCACAATACATAAAGGCACATGAACATTTAACACATACCAAGAACCTCGACCCCCCTCTTTACTGCATCAGAAATCCAGTCCCTGAAAATACAAATGATTTACATAAACCAACAAACAAAAATATGCAAAACAAATTAAACCCAAATGAATTAAATAAACAATGTTAAAGCAGATAAGTTTGATCTTCAGTACAACGGCACTCCAAACTCTTTCCCACAGATCCTTCAAGGCCCACCTATATAACTGCTCCAGTTAGCCCACTGCCTATGGTATCTGACAATCTGCCCTCAGGATTAATTCAAGATGCCAGTTGAGTTGTAAGCCTTCCGCCTCTCATCTTCCCTTTTTTGACTGTGAAACAATATCCATTTTTAAAACATGCCATGATGTTCTCTGGTGGCCCTGACAGGCCAAGAAGGATCTTGCAGTGTAGGCAATAGAAACTATCAGGGTACAAGTTATTCAGCAAGTGGTGCAGAGAAATAAAAATAAAATACCACAATTTTACTTATGTAGATTTGTTACAATTTGATGATTCTCTGCTGACCTTAACTCAATAAAGGGCAATCTGTCCAGTGAATCACCAACATGAACAGGCAACAAGAAGACAAACTACAAGTGACCTCAGCACCAATCCATGGAAGGCCAATGATCTGCTTTCAAAGATCAAAACGAAATCCAAGATTCTCCGTCAAAAATATGAAACAGGTGTCAAAACACAGCTGATCAAACAAGCCCTAACAGAAGAGAAGCTAGGGCAGAGGACACACTGAGCCACCATCTTAAACAAGGCCATTACTGTAAATGATGTCACATGGTAGCAATAACATCATAACCGTAACCAATACGGCTGTCACAATTACCAGAATCACACACAATGGCAGTGTTTGTGATGTCAAAATGATGTCAGGTGATATCAACAACATAAAAACACAAATTAACAATTTCTGCAATTTCATTTGGTAAAATACATTTTGATTCAATGACCAATGATCTTCTTTGTGTGCCA